>NC_069499.1:1471748477-1472051810 GCF_027579735.1 Bombina bombina | reverse complement strand
TCACTTTTCATTCTCTTTATCCCCTCCTTGAGTTTCACATGTACCTCGGATAAATGACATAGACAATCAAAAGCAAGCTTACCCACTGGTAGGATACATATTAATCTTGGTTCAGCATTTCCTGCATCTTTTTTGAAGACAGTACAATTAATATAAAACAAGTTTCTTTCACAGTTTCTAACTACATGTAAAAGAAAAACCATAAAAATGAAAACAAGAACTCCTCCTTCATCCTCTTCTCCCCCTCTCCCTATAGAAATTATGTTAATACATTAGTTTCCCACTGCTATTAGAAAGTCTATGGGCATAGTTAACATTCGTCCCTAACTCAGATAAACCATATCTTGAGTCTCATTTAACTTGTTTTTGATAGGCCTGATCTGACCAGGCAAATAGTTACCAATTTGAGTATCTTAAAGATCAATTTGGCTTGTCATCTATTACTTCTTGGATTCGTGGACTCTCATGTTTGTGTTTTGTATCAGAGCGTCATGTCTTAGCTTTTTTCTTTGCGACCCTTGTCCATTTTTGTCTTTGCGACTGGTTCAAACCAGTGGGTGGCTGTGGTCTGTCTTCTTTCTGCTCTGTTTGTGATAGTTCAGGAGTTTCCAAATTGAGTTTATTACAAATCATTGGTATCTCTGATGGTTCCCTGAGGTTCAATGCTTTACCATTGTGTGCGATGTGTAGGTTAAAAGGGAACCCCCATCTATATCTGATCTGGTGTTTCCTTAATAGTGATGTAAGAGGTCTTAGATAGCTTCTTCGCTGCAGTGTCTTGAGACATAGATCTTGGTAGAATTGGATCACCGATCCTTGAAATTTGAATGTGGGGTTCTTCCGTGCTGCTGTCAGGACTTCTTCTTTTTCTGGAAATCTAGAGAATTTAACTACCACATCTCTTGGTGGAGCTTCTCCCTTTGGTTTGGCTCGTAGTGCTCTGTGTGCTCTTTCCAGTTGGAATTTTCCTTCCTCTGTGTCACCTGTAATAGCTTGAAAGAGCTGGAATAGATAGATATTTAGTTCCTCTGTTGAGATAGATTCTGGGATTCCTTTTAAACGCAGATTGCATCTGCGGCTTCTGTTTTCAAGATCTTCTAATTTGTCCTGTAAATCGTTGATCTCTTGCTGTTGTGTAGATATCTGTTGGGTAACATTAGTAAGATCCTCTGTTACTGAGGTTTCAGCTTCCTCCAGGGCCATTACTCTAGAACCCAGTTCTGTGACATCTTGTTTTATTTCAGTTAAACTGCTAGTCACTGTATTCTGGAATGCATCAAATTTATCCCAAAGTTTCTCAAAGTTTTTATTAATATCTTTTTTAGATACAAGGGTTCTCAGGTCTGCTTTGGTTACAGGGATAGAGTCATCTTCCTGCATCTGTGAATCTGAATCAGAGTCTATATCTTCTTCTGCAGCATTGACTGTGGATTCTAACATTTTCTCTTTAAGAGGTTTAAAGAACAAGGCAGCTGCTGGTGTTTTAGTTCCCTGAGAGGATTTAGTTTGTTTTCTGGCTGTCATAGTAGCTGTGAGAGATCAAAACCACGCAAGTATAGGTTATATCATAGAAAATACCGATTTATACACAACCATTCAATCTTGTATAGTCCCTTATTATTGAGGATAAATGCGTGGAATGATTAGACTTCTTCTACCAGAATACAAGTGATCTTGTTAATAGTTATTGCAGACAACAACAAAAAAAATCCCCATACATTCATATCGCTTTACAGCTGCTGTCAGTCATTATATTTCCATTTTTGTCTTGCTGTTATTTTCATCATAGCCCTGAGTTAGCAGCATCGTCTCCTTCTAATGTTGGTATGATGCTTTGGGTTGGGTGATCTTTATTATTTTATATGTTCAGCCACAGCAACACAATAAATCAAAATAATATCCCCTATTTTTGATCGCTTTATCAGGAGTGCATCAGAGCATTTGCAGCTTATTCATTTAGCCGACATATTACTCCCCTTTCTGTATCTTGGGCCTTGGTTGTATGTTTATTAAGTTATGCAGAGTATTGGCCCCATTGTCATGGTCCCTCAAACCTCCGTTTACATCTGAGTGTTTGATAGTATGACCGGGTGACTTTTCTCCTCTCACCTTACATGTCTCTGCTCGTGTTCGCTCAGCTTGTTCCCTGCATCAGCCTTCCGGTCTGTGTTGCAGGTTTTCTTTGCAGCCTCCCGACTCTTACATTGACCGCTTTCTTTAGTGTTGCTTACTTGGCTGCAAGGTGAGGGTCCGTCACTAAGTACCGCTGAATTGTTGAACTCCTATGCGAGTTTCTAGTTGTTTTTCAGGGTCCGTCGGCTCCGTTAGCTGTTAGACCTCGTGGTCAAGATGGCGGATGTCTCCGCATGATCTTCTGTCTATTTACAGATTGCCTCTATGTCTCACTTTCGGAGTTGCTGCCTTCCTTCTCCGATCAATCAGTGTGCCTTCATAAGCTTCCACACTTGTTTGTGGCCAGTTGTTTGCCCTCTGTGGTCATTTATTTTAGCAGTGGTTAGCGGAGCTCCTCTAATCCGCCGCCATCTCTGTTGAGCGTCAAGCTCCGCCCATGCTGTGCATATTTAAAGGGACACTGAACCCAATTTTTTTCTTTCATGATTCAGATAGAGCATGCAATTTTAATCAAATTTTTAATTTATCAATTTTTCTTTGTTCTCTTGCTATCTTTATTTGAAAAAGAAGGCATCTAAGCTTTTTTATTAGTTCAGAACTCTGGACAGCACTTTTTTATTGGGGGATTAATTTATCCACCAATCAGCCAAAACAACTTAGGTTGTTCACCAAAAATGGGCCGGCATCTAAACTTACATTCTTGCATTTCAAATAAAGATACCAAGAACATTCTTGCATTTCAAATAAAGATACCAAGAGAATGAAGAAAATTTGATAATAGGAGTAAATTAGAAAGTTGCTTTAAAAGTCATGCTCTATCTGAATCCCGAAAAAAAAAAAATTGAGTTCAGTGTCCCTTTAATTACAATTAATTACAATTTATTCAAGTTGAATTTACCTACAAATTTAATATTTTTGATAAAATATGATTTTTGGTGAACAATTTTATGACGATTTTTGATGTACCTTAACAATACATTTTTCTCCCTGAGTATTTTTGTGTGAATAGTTCCATTATTCATTTTGTATGATTTTTAAATTACGATTTTCATTGTGCACATGTAATGTATGCATCTGCTACCCATACGAAAATGCAGTGCACACCCCTTAGTGACACACACTGCTTTCTGGGTAAAAAGTGGCTTTATAGAATTCCACCAGGGAAATAGTAGGACTGGCTAACATTCTTATAGAATCTCACCTGCCCAGAGAGCTTTTTAAAATTGGCCACATATTGAGAAGAGTGTTATTTTTTGGAAATACTGAGTTTAGCTGAATTAATGTAAAATCGCCAGTAGATGGCAATAAAAGCCCATGGTTCACAGTGTAGTTGAAAATAAACTTTTGATCTAGATTAGAACATGTAAAATGTTTGTTTCTTTTCATTTGTGGGTCTCTTATTTACTGATAAACCTAACAAAGTATACAGCTCTGATGCTCTTTCCTCAGGCAACGTTCCCTGACTCTGCTTTCCTGCGCTGCACTTTCAAATATAACAGTTCTCTGTAGGGGCTCAAGAATCAATGATCTAGCAGGGCATGACGCATCTCCCCCTCCCCCGCACTGCGCTACAACACAAGATTCTTATTGTCACACACATGCTTCAATTATCACCCTCTATTTTTACCTTTTTTTAACATTGCCCCTACCCCAACACAGACACATTGGGCCAGTTTACGAGTGGAGCGCTATCGTTAGCACCAGGAGCATAAATATGATCGAAAGGTTTTCGCTCTAAACCATATTACAAGTGGTGCGCTTTTTAAATTACTTCAAATTCGTTTGTGCAAACTCATATGATTTATGGGCTCATATTACAAGTTATAAAAACTTGTAACGTTAAATGCGTTTGCGTTCGAGTTTGTCCGACTACCCCATTATTCTATTAACCCCTAAACCACCACAACCCCCATCGCAAACTACCCCTCTACACTATTAACCCCTAAACCACCACACCTCCACATTTCAAACTACCCCACTACTCTATTAACCCCTTAACTCCACCACAACACCATCGCAAACTACCCCTTTACACTATTAACCATATAACTGCCACTCCCCCATATCACAAACTAGCCCACTACACTATTAAACCCTTAACCGCCATAACAACCACTGCAAAATCTAAACCCCCAAACCAGCTAACCTCCTAACATAACACCCTTAAGTTACCCCCCAAAAAAGAATCTTACTTTTAAAAAAATAAAAAACCCCATAACATTACCTTTAAAAAAAACTAACAGTACCTTTAAAAAATAAAAAAAACGGGGGGCGGAGTTACCCAGCAACCAAGATGGGCGCATGATTTGAGAGCTCCGAGTATACAGATCTCAAATTAGCCCTATAGATCAAAAAAACCCTGACCACAAGCACTGAACCTAACGGGTATAAACTTAAGAGGCCGCCTGCGACATGATGTTTGCATTTTGGGGACTGTTTGCACGGTAACATACTGGGAAAGAGTGTCGGAGCTATCTATCACAGGCTGAGACGCCATCTTGGGAGATTTTATATGCTGCTGACCGGCATGGAGACCCAGATGTTGCATGCAGATATCAGAAATTTGCTGATAGAACATGAGAAGAAATTATGCGAAAGACTCGACGCCTTCCTAGCTAAAATTCAAGAGGCACGAACGCATCATAATTCAGATGCGGAGGAATATGGAGGAACATGGAGGGCACATTACACTGCACCGCCTGTGACTCGCCAGACGCATCTTGCACTGCCGATATTGGAAGAAGCGGCTCTCATGCTGGAACCACACACTCCCTCTACTGCCGCTACTGGCTTCCATAGCGGGGAGGAAACTGAGCTGATCTATTCACACATGGAGACGAGCGTGGCGCAGTGCTGTAGAGATTACACGCTAACAAGCGCTCCCCTCTCTGTCACTACCTCTGGGGATCTCTCACGGTCAACTGACTGGGACTGCAGCCGAAACCCCCAGATGCTCCGGTCTATATCCTTGGGTCCCTCTTGGGATCTCTGGGCTGTTTGGCCTTGGCTGGAGGCTGATGACTTTGCTCACATAGCTCATAGTGCTGCCGGGGGGAGCCCTCTGCTCTTCCGGCCCGTGTCTAAAAGGATGGCTGACAACAACCTGACTGTCGGGCAAGTAGCCGCCTCTCTAACTTGTAGGCAAGGAATAGGGTGAGAAGTGAGGCTATGGCCATAGCATAAATATACAGGACACTATGGCTATATTGATGGTGATGTCTGGTAATCTGCCCTCACAATACACCTAAGTCAGGTCCTGATCGATATGCAAGACTTAATGAAACATTCAAACGGATCTAATATTGCATCTTCAGCTCCAGACAGCTCACCAATAATACACCTTTTAGTAATTATACTTTGTTTATAGTTTTAGCTTATTGTCACTGTTTCAAGATACCGGACTAATAGTGAATAACATTTAAAACTGCATAAAATGTGTATCTGACTTCTCCTTGTATGCAACAAGGTACAATAGTTCTCATATAGATTGACTACTGTGCAGCACAGCCCTATTCTATTTAAGAGCAGTCAAATTGGCCCTTAATATTAATAGTTATGAATGCTAAGCTTTTTTCAGTATTTTTGCCACATATTTATATCACTAACACATTGGGGTATTTCTCATAACTGTATGCTAACACTCTTCACTGTTTATACACCTTGCTAGTGAGATTAACGACACCAGAGGTATATATTTGCCTAGTATCCTAGTTAGCTGCATGCATTAGGCTTAGGCAGATAATATCACATATCTACTAAAGGGTTGATGAGGTATGTTAGAATGACTGTTGTACTACACCTTCAAAGTATTTGCATGTAACCTCGCTTGGATCATTTGTGTGTTTCATCCTAGATACTATTACACTTTTATCCCTTCACAACCCTCCCACAGCATATTTACTATTATGGGACGTGGCTGCATTATATGTCTAACCTATCTATCTTGTGTAAGAAAGTTTTACATTATCAGTGTACCAACTGAGTTAATGATTTGAGTAGTATATGCGCTAAGTTTACTCCAGTATATATTACTTTGCAAGTTGTTATTACCTGGTTATCTATCCTATCCAGCAAAGTTAGAGTACCTGTTGCTGGACTATCTCCCGCCCCCCCCCCACCACCATTTTTGTGCGGTAGGGACGAATACTTTCTCCTCCGCACTCTCTTCTGGTAGAGTGAAGTAGTCTCTACCCAGTCCGAAGTCCTAAGCCTATGTTTTCCCCTGCATACATGTAAAAAGGATCTTCGGGCCCCAATATAAGAAATTCTCCTTTGTTTATTGTATGTTGGTTAATCAAAGAGTTTTGGAACTACAGTTTTATCACCGTTCAAGTTTCTATCAATGCTCAGTAAGAGTGTCATTATATCCTTATTGTGACAACTGTGATCAGTTCTGGTGCATCACTGATATCATTTAGCAGAGTAATTTAGATAACGTTGTTTGTACCTTATTTGTATGTTTATCTATTTCATTTAAGTTTGCCTATAATCTATATGCAATAACAAGCTAACATATGACGAGGACTCTTTGAACTGCTATAGATGTCTTCAGATTGATCCTTGCCACCAGATCCCATGAGCGGATCTTTAATATATTGAAGACGCTAGAGTGTTTAAATATTGAGAATCTTTACCCCAGTAAGATCTGTCTTCAGACAAGTACTAATTTCCAGGTCCCATAAGTGGATCTATTTTTCTTTGTTGACACATGTTTAAGTTATAAAATGAGGCTCCATTAGGGTCAGTACCGTACTCCTACTATTGTCTACTGTATTTATGCTTGAATGATGGAACTGATGTCATGCAATTTTGTTTGAGATATTGCCCTACCCACTATGTTTGTACTTTGAAGTATTTTATTGCCTCAATAAAAACACTTTAAAAAAAAACAAAAAAAAAAAAAAAAAAACCTAACAGTACCTTTAAAAAAAAAAATAAAAAAATAAAAAAAGAAGCTACCATTACAGATTTTTTTTGTTACCAAAAATAAAAATAAATGTTATGCCTAATATAAAACTAAAGCCCCGCTTAAAAACCCACCCCAAAAACCCCCACATACTCACACTAAACTATAGCAATAGCCCTTAAAGGGCCTCTTGTAGGGCATTGCCCTAAAGTGACTTAGCTCTTTTTCAAACAAAAAAACCCAGCACCATTCTACAAGTAACCCCCCACCCACCCCCAAAAAAGGCTATCTAAAGAAAACTTACTCTAAAAATTGCCTTTTAATTTTTTTTACGCGGTATAAATAAATATGTAATATATCACCAATTGTACAAAATGGTGTGTTGCCAGGGGAAGCGGTTTATAGACATCCCTGTAGAACCCGTACGACACTGTACACTATGTATTACACTATTGTTTGTTCCCTAATTAAGTGCATCTCTCTTTTTTGTGTATGATTTGTATGTAACTGTAAATGGAAAATCATAAAAATTTTGGGATTTCAGGTACTCTCTAAGCTGCTTAAAACCTATTGGCTGATTTGAATAGCCAATAAGATTTTAGCAGCCCTAATTCCTATTGGCTGATTCAAAATTTTCAGCCAATAGGAATACAAGGGACGCCATCTTGAATTGCATCCCTTGCATTGAAGAGTAAGTGTATGGCGGAGACCGTAAGAAGAGTATGTTCTGTGCCGTATGTCTTCAGGATGGACCTGGTCCGCGCCTCTGGGATCAAGATAGAAGATGCCGCCTGGATGAAGATTGAAGAGGCCGCCTGGATGAAGACTTCTCTCCGCTTGGATCAGGACGTTGCAGTCGGGATGAAGATTGAAGAGGCCGTCTGGATGAAGACTTCGCCGGGATGAAGATCGTTCAAGCGGGACTTCAAAAACTGTAAGTGGATCGTCAGGGGGTTAGTGTTAGGCTTTTTTAAGGGTTTATTGGGTGGAGTTTTTTTAGGTTAGGGTCTGGGCAGTAAAAGAGCTAAATGCCCTTTTAAGGGCAATGTCCATACAAATGCCCTTTTCAGGGCATTGGGTAGCTTAGGTTATTTTAGATAGTTATTTTTATTTAGGGGGGTTGGGTGGTGGGTTTTACTGTTGGAGGGCAATGTCCCACAAAATGTCCTTTTAAGGGCCATTGCTAGTTTATTGTAGGCTAGGTTTTTTTTTATTTTGGGTGGGCTTTTTTATTTTGATAGGGCTATTAGTCTAGGTGTAAGTCTTTTTTATTTTTGATAATTTGTTTGTTATTTTTCGTAATTTTGTGTTTGTTTGTTTTTTGTAATTTAGTTAGTTGTTTTTTTGTGATTAGATATTTTTTTAATTTTTAGAGTAGTGTTAGGATTTTTTATTGGTAGTTTAGCTTAATTTTAGTTTAATAATTATAATAGTTTTATTGTTAGTTTAAAATAAAAAAATTTAATTTGACAGGTAAGTTTTAATTTAATTTAAGATAGGGAAATTGTAATATTAATATAAAATTAGGGGATTGTTAGGTTTAGGGGTTACTAGTTTAAATTAGCTTATTTTGTTGTGGGGGGCTTGCGGTTTAGTGGTTAATAGTTTATTTTAGTATATTTCGTTGTGGGGGCTTGCGGTTTAGGGGTTAATAGGTTTATTATAGCGGCGGTGTGGGCGGATGGCAGATTAGGGGTTAATGATATTTAAATAGTGTTTTTGATGCAGGAGGGCGGCGGTTTAGGGGTTAATAACTTTAGTAAAGTGGTGACGATGTCGGGGAGCGGCGGAATAGGGGTTAATACATTTTTTTAATAAATTTATTATAGTGTTTGCGATGTGGGAGGGCCTCGGTTTAGGGGATAATAGGTAGTTTATGGGTGTTTAGTGTACTTTGTAGCAGTTTAGTTATGAGTTTTATGTTACAGCTTTGTAGTGTAAAACTCATAACAGCCTTTAGGGTGTAACGCTCACTTTTTAGCCTCACCGCAAAACTAATAAATACCGGCGCTATGGGAATCCCATGAAAATACGTAATTTTTACATGTGCTGGACTGACTTTGCAGTACAGGCTAAAAGGTGTGCGGTACACCTATACCGACAACACTTGTAATAGCTGCGGTGCTGTTTTAATGCTGAAAATGCCATATTTTCAGCGTTACAAGCCGCAACGCAAAACTTGTAATCTAGCTGATTGTTTGTTATTTTTTGTAATTTAGTGTTTTTTTATTTTTTTGTAATTTAGTATTTTTTATTTTTTGCAATTTAGTATTTTTTATTTTTTGTAATTGTAGATTTAATTTTTTTTAGTAGTGATAGTTTTTTTATGTGTAATTTAGTTTATTTAATTTGTAGTTATTGTAATTTTAGTATAATAGTAATGTTCATTTAATATATAGTTTAAACTTAGGTTTTTTAAATTTCACAGGTAAGTTTTTATTTATTTTAAGATAGGGATATTGTAATTTTAATATAAAGTTAGGGGGTTGTTAGGTATAGGGGTTAATAGCTTAATTTAGGTTGTTGCTATGTGGGGCTGTCGGTTTAGGGGTTAATAGGTGATGTGGGAGGCCAGAGGTTTAGGTGTTAATAACTTTATTTAGTGGCGGCGATGTCGGGAAGCGGCGGAATAGGGGTTAATAAATTTTAGTAGTGGCGGCGATGCTGGGAGCGTCAGATTAGGGGTTAATAAGTTTAATTTAGTGTTTGATATGCAGAGAGGCCTTGGTTTAGAGGTTAATAGGTAGTTTATGGGTGTTAGTGTACTTTGTAACATTTTAGTTATGAGTTTTGTGTAATAGCTTTGTTGCGCATTACTCATAACTACTGGTCTCAGATTGCGGAATGGATCGTGTTGGTATAGGCTGGAACGCAAGCATTTTAGCCTCACCGCTCAACTTGTAATACCGGCGCTATGGAAATCCCATGCAAAAACGTCATTTTTTTGAGTGCGGGGCTGACGTTGCGTTACAGGCTAAAATGCTTACGGTACAGCTAAACCAACACGACATGTAATGGCTGCGTTCCGGTTTTTACGCTGAAATGGCCATTTTTTCCAGCATTAAAATCGGAAGGCAAAACTTGTAATCTAGCTGTTTGTCCCCTGTTATTTAAAGGGATATGAAACACAATTTGTTTCCTTTCATGATTCAGATAGAACATGCAATTTTAAGCAACTCTCTAATTTACTCCTATTATTACATTTTCTTTGTTATCTTGGTATCTTTATTTGAAAAACAGGAATGTAAGCTTAGGTGCCGGCCCTTTTTTGGTTCAGCTCCTGGGTAGCGCTTGTTAATTGATGGCTAAATTTAGACACCAATCAGCAAGTGCTACCCAGGGTGCTAAACCAAAAATAGGCCGGCTCCTAAGCTTACATTCCTACTTTAAAATAATTAAAGAGAACAAAGAAAAATTGATAATAGGAGTAAATTATAAAGTTGTTTAAAATTGTATGCTCTATCTGAATCATGAAAGGAAAACATTGGGTTTCATATCCCTTTAAAGGAACATGCAACCCTTTTTTTTCTCTTTTATGATTCAGACAGAGCATGTAATTAAAAAAAAACCTTTCAAATTTACCTTGTTCTTTTTGTATTCTTTGGTGGAAATCAGGTAGGTAGGCTCAGGAGCACAAACATATCTGGAGCACTATATAGCAATAGTTTTTGCAAGAATACTTTAAACAATGAGTACCCTGCATTGTGTTATCGTGGTCTGGTGTCTATATACAGTGGACATTACAAGAGACTGACACAGATTGTTGCGAAAGGGCTGTACAGACTAAGTGCAACAAGGGTATATAATGAGTGATAATAAATCGTGTGGTTTACGCTTTAAGGGCCAGTGTACTGTGACCGAAGTTGTTATTATTACACTCATATTTATGGATGTGTTAACCTGTTATCCGAATTGAAGGTTCCAGAAATGGACTATTTCACAAAGTTTGAACCATAAAAGGATACAAACTAATGATTGCATATATCCTTAAAGGGACACTACTCTGATGATATACAAGATTTTTGACATCCATTCAGTTATAATTTTTTTTCTCGTGATGCTGATAGCATCTAATTGCCCCCAGAGATGCCTAGGGTGTCTATTTTTGCTTCTGTATTTTTCTTTTGTATTTTTTTCCTTTTTACTTTGGTGTGCATGTTTTGTGGGAATGAAGAGTATATTGGGCATGATATAAATGTCTCTTTGAAGTCAATGTATTTTTACTGACAATTAAATATTTTACATTTATTTTGAGTGTTGAGATTTTTTTGTGTGATAATTATATATATATACCAGGTCTAGGGAGTGGCTTAAAAGGACAGTATACTGTAAATGTTTTTTCCCTTAATGTATTTCCAATGACTTGTTATACCAGCTGCAGGGTATAGAAGGTATGAGAGATTGCATTTACAGGTTTATTTGTGTAAATTGAATTGCTGGTTTTGTGCTTTGAAACCACAGCCTATTTAAATGGATTGAGATTAAAGGTAAAATGTGATCTCATTATGTTATCACTTTGTGTACACACACATGCTTCCTTATCTTGTATCTGTTTGTAAACCAAAGCCCAATACTTAGAGAGAACAATAGAAAATTATGATTTTATTAGGTATCTCTTCTACACCCCACCAGGAGAGCAATTTCTTCTGTTGGCTGTTTTTTCTTAGACTTGTCAAGTGCATAGACTTCAGTATAAAAACTTTCAGTATAGGTGGGGATTGCACAGGCTAAATCAGCTATTTCAAATGCTAAAATAAGAGTAAAAGAGCTACTTGTAAACAATTTAATACACTCCAGCAGGTAAAATGGTTCACTGATAACAAATTAAAGGGGAGACAGTTTTGAGGTAAACGGTCCTTTTAAAATAAAGATTTCAACTGCATCCATTGTCTGACCCACCTACCACCTGAGCCTCGTCACCTCCTGGGTGCAACACTACTTAGCAGCCATACGGGCTCCCTGACTCTAAGACTAAATCTGGCAATGCACAAGCTGATGAATACACAGTAAAGTAAAGAATGAAAAAATATGATATTGTGTGATACAGAGATTAAAAAGGAACATGGGAATATTTACTGAGGGAGGTGTTTTATGAGTAAATAGAGAACGTCTTGTATCAGTTAAAAAAGTCATTCTCACTACACAAAACAATATTGTTTGCTGTTCAAGAAGAATTTAGTATTAAAATGACTTTGTTTTATTGATGCATTTAGAATGTTGTCAATGTAACCATATAAGCACTTAGGGTTGCCATCTGGGCCATGTATTCCTGAACATTTATGAGTTACACATGCTGCAGGATGTGCAGAGGGGAACATGCATTGTGCTGCTGGACAGCACACAAATAGTGACCCTGGACAGCAGTATTCATGTTCCTCCCTGCACAGCCCGCAGCATGCGTAACTCATAAGTGTCCATGAAAACATGGCCGAGGTGGCAACCCTATAAGCACTGTATCTTAACCCTATAGCTGCAACAGTAACCTTTACTGGCAGTCTAGGGGTTAACCCTGGGTGAAAAGGATCTGTAGCTAACCCTTGCTTCATAATATGTTGCAGGTCTCTCTGTCAGGTAAGAGGTAAAGCAGAGGCTAAGTCACCTTTAAGGAATAGTCTAGTCAAAATTAAACTTTCATGATTCAGATAGAGCATGCAATGTTAAGCAACTTTCTATTTTACTCCTATTATCAAATAGCCACCAATCAGCAAGCGCTATCCAGGTTCTGAACCAAAAATGGTCTGGTTCCTAAGCTTACATTCTTGCTTTTTCAAATAAAGATACCAAGAGAAGGAAGAAAAATTGATAATAGGAGTAAATTAGAAAGTTGCTTAAAATTGCATGCTCTATCTGAATCATGGAAGTTTAATTTTGACTAGACTAGTCCTTTAACTATCAATCACCTAGATTACAAGTTTTGCGTTCGTGTTTTAACGCTGAAAAAAATGGTAATTTCAGCATCGAAACAAATCCGCAGCCATTACAAGTCTTGTCGGTATAGCTTTACCGCAAGCCTTTTAGCCTGTAACGCAACGTCAGTCCTGCACTCGTACAAATTACGTTTTCATGGGACTTCCATAGCGCTGCCATTACGAGTTTTGCGGTGAGGCTAAAAACCTTGCGTTCCAGCCTATACCGACATGATCCGTTTCGCAATCTGAGTGCAGTAGTTATGAGTTTTACGCAACAAAACTGTTACATAAAACTCATAACTAAAGTGTTACAAAGTACACTAACACCCATAAACTACCTATTAACCCCTAAACCGAGGCCCTCCCGCATTGCAAATACTATTTTTAAGTTATTAACCCCTAATCTGCAGCTTCTGACATCGCTGCCACTAATAAAATTTATTAACCCCTTTTCCTCCGCTCCCCGACATCGTCACCACTATAATAAAGTTATTAACCCCAAAACCGCAGCCCTCCCGCATAGCAAACACTATTTAAATATTATTAACCCCTAATCTGCCGTCCACCCACATGGCCCCCACTATACTAAAGTTATTAAGCCGTACACCACCGCCACTATAAAAAAACCTATCGACTCCTAAACTGCAAGCCCCCCACAACGAAATATACTAAATTAAACTATTAACCCCTAAACCGAAAGCCCCCACTTTGCAATACACTAATTTAAACTAGTAACCGCTAAACCTAACGCCCCCCTAACTTTATATTAAAATTACAATTTCCCTATCTTAAATTAAATTAAAACTTTGTCAAATTAAAAAAACTAAGTTTTAACTAAAAATTAAACTAATATAACTATTTAACTAATATTAAACTAACTACCAATTAAATATAACTAAAATACACATTAAAAAAATCCTATACTATAAAAATGACAAACTATCTAATTACAAAAAATAAAAAATACTAAATTACAAAAAATAACAAACACTAAATTACGAGAAAAAAAAACAACAAAATTATAAAAAATAAAAAAGAATTACACCTAATCTAATAGCCCTATCAAAATAAAAAAGCCCACCCAAAATAAAAAAAAACCCTAGCCTAAAATAAACTACCATAATGGCCCTTAAAATGGCCTTTTGTAGGGCAGACCCCTCAAAATAAAAAAAAAACTAACTCTAACAAAAACCTAAGCTACCCATTGCCCTGAAAAGGGCATTTGTATGGGCATTGCCCTGAAAAGGGCATTTAGATCTTTTGCATTGCCCTGAAAAGGGCATTTAGCTCTTTTAAGAAAAGCCCAAACCCTAAACAAAAAAAAAAACTCACCCCAAAAAAAACTTAAAAAACCTAACACTAACCCCTGACGATCCATAGTTTTTGAAGTCCCGCTTGAACGATCTTCATCAAGGCGGCGAAGTCCTCATCCAGGCGGTGAGAAGTCTTCATCCAGTAGGCCTCTTCTATCTTCATCCAGGTGGTGAAGTCCTCATCCAGGCGGGGAGAAGTCTTCATCCAGGCGGCCTCTTCTATCTTTATCCAGGAGACATCTTCTATCTTCATCCCGGCGGCGTGGAGTGGATCCATCCTGAAGACATCCGGCGCTGAGCATCCTCTTCATACGGTAGCTGCCGTATACTGAATCTTCATGCAAGGTACGCGATTCAAAATGGCGTCCCTTGCATTCCTATTGGCTGATTTGAATTTGGAAATTCAACTCAGTCAATAGGATGAGAGCTACTGAAATCCTACTGGCTGATTTGAACAGCCATTAGAATTTCAGAAGCTCTCATCCTATTGGCTGATTTGAATTTCCAATTTCAAATCAGCCAATAGCAATGCAAGGGACGCCATTTTGAATCTCGTACCTTGCATTGAAGATTCAGTATATATTAGCGCTGCGGAATCTGCTGGCGCTCTACAAATAACCGATAATAATAATAATATGAAGAGGATGCTGCACGCCGGATGTCTTCAGGATGGACCTGCTCGGCGCCACCGGGATAAAGATAGAAGATGCCGCCTGGATGAAGATAGAAGGGGCTGTCTGGATAAAGACTTCTCGTCATCTGGATGAGGACTTCGCCGCCTGCATGAAGATAGAAGAGGCCGCCTGGATGAAGACTTCTCGCCGCCTTGATTAGGACTTCGCCGCCTGGATGAAGATGGTTCAAGTGGGACTTCAAAAACTGTAAGTGGATCGTCAGGGATTAGTGTTAGGTTTTTTTAAGGTTTTTTTTGGGTGGTTTTTTTTTTTAGTTTAGGGTTTGGGCTTTTCTTAAAAGAGCTAAATGCCCTTTTCAGGGCAATGGGTAGATTAGGTTTTTTAGATAGTTTTTTTTAGTTTGAGGGTTGGGAGGGGGGGGGGGGTTAATGTTACTGGGTCTTTGTATTTTGTTTTCAGGTTAAATAGATGTTTAACTTAGGGCAATGCCCTACAAAAGGCCCTTTTAAGGGCTACTGGTAGTTTATTCTAGATTAGGTTTTTTATTTTGGGGTGTTTTTTTTAAATGGGTATTAGAATAGGAATAATTTTTATTATTTTTAATAATTTGTTTGTTATTTTGTGTAATGTATTTTTTTTCGTTTTGGGGTGTGTTTTTATTTTTAAATTAGGGCTTGGGCATTTCATAAAAGATCTGAATGCCCTTTTAAGGGCAGGAAAAGGAGCTAAATGCCCTTTTAAGGGCAATGACCATACAAATGCCCTTTTCAGGGCAATTGGTAGATTAGGTTTTACTTTATTTTTATTTTGTGGGTTTGGGGTTGGGGGTTTGTATACTGTTAGGGGGTGTTTTGTTTTCTAGCAAAAGAGCTGTTAACTTTAGGGCAATGCCCTTTAAAAGGCCCTTTCCTTGGTAGTTTAGTCTAGATTAGGCTTTTTTATTTTTTAAAGGGTATTAGAATAGGAATAATTTTTATTGTTTTAGATAATTTACGGCTAGATTACGAATTTTGCGGTATGAGTGAAAAAACAGCGTTAAGGCTCATAACGCTGCTTTTTCACTACTGTTGGTATTACGAGTCTTGCAGATTTAGGGGCACCGCACACTTTTTTGGCTGTACCGCAAATTAACCAACAAAGTTTGAGTAAAGTCTTTTTTCAATGGGACTTCCATAGTGCCGGTATTACAAGCTTTTTCTGGGAGGCCAAAAAGTGAGCGGTACAGCCTATCCCGCAAGATTCGTAACGAAATCTAAAGTCAGAAGCATAAAACTCAGCTGTAGCATAAAAATCATAACTAAAGTGCTAAAAAGTACACTAACACCCATAAACTACCTATTAACCCCTAAACCTCCCGCATTGCAAACACTAAAATAAAATTATTAACCCCTAATCTGCAGCTCCGGACATCACCGCCACTATAATAAACATATTAACCCCTAAACCACCGCACTCCCGCATAGCAAACACTAGTTAAATATTATTAACCTCTAATCTACTATACTAAATTTATTAACCCCTAAACCTAAGTCTAACCCTAACACCCCCTAACTTTAATATAATTAAAATAAATCTAAATAAAACCTACTATCATTACCTAAATAATTCCTATTTAAAACTAAATACTTAGCTATAAAATAAACCCTAAGCTAGCTACAATATAACTAATAGTTACATTGTAGCTAGCTTAGGGTTTATTTTTATTTTACAGGCAAGTTTGTATTTATTTTAACTAGGTAGAATAGTTACTAAATAGTTATTAACTATTTACTAACTACCTAGTTAAAATAAATACAAATTTACCTGCAAAATAAAACCTAACCTGTCTTACACTAACACCTAACATTACACTACAATTAAATAAATTAAATTAATTAAATACAATTACCTAAATTACAAAAACAAACAAACACTAAATTGCACAAAATAAAAAAAGAAATGATCAGATATTTAAACTAATTACACCTAATCTAATAGCCCTATCAAAATAAAAAAGCCCCCCCAAAATAAAAAACCCCTAGCCTAAACTAAACAACCAATATCCCTTAAATGGGCCGTTTGCGGGGCATTGCCCCAAAGAAATCAGCTCTTTTACCTGTAAAAAAAAAATACAAACAACCCCCCAACAGTAAAACCCACCACCCACACAACCAACCCCCAAATAAAATCATAACTAAAAAAAACCTAAGCTCCCCATTGCCCTGAAAAGGGCATTTGGATGGGCATTGCCCTTAAAAGGGCATTTAGCTCTTTTTCAGCCCAAAAGCCCTAATCTAAAAATAAAACCCACCCAAAAAACCCTTAAAAAAGCCTAACACTAACCCCCGAAGATCCACTTACAGTTTTGAAGACCGGACATCCATCCTCAACGAAGCTGGGAGAAGTCTTCATCCAAGCGGCAAGAAGTCCTCAGCCAATAGGATTGAAGCTCAATCCTATTGGCTGATTGCATCAGCCAATAGGATTTTTTCACCTTTAATTCCGATTGGCTGATAGAATTCTATCATCCAATCGGAATTCAAGGGATGCCATCTTGGATGATGTCATTTAAAGGAACCTTTATTCGGGAAGAAGACTTTGATTGAAGAGGATGCTCCGCGCTGGATGTCTTGAAGATGGACCTGCTCCGCTCCGGATGGATGAACATAGAAGATGCCATCTGGATGAAAACTTCTGCCCGTTTGGAGGACCACTTCTGTCGGCTTGGATGAAGACTTCTCCCGGCTTCGTTGAGAACTTCTTGCCGCTTGGATGAAGACTTCTCCCGTCTTCGTTAAGGATGGATGTCCGGTCTTCAAAACTATAAGTGGATCTTCGGGGGTTAGTGTTAGGTTTTTTTAAGGGTTTTTTGGGTGGGTTTTATTTTTAGGTTAGGGTTTGGGCAGAGAAAGAGCTAAATGCCCTTTTAAGGGCAATGCCCATCCAAATGCCCTTTTCAGGGCAATGGGGAGCTTAGTTTTTTTTAGTTAGGATTTTATTTAGGGGGGTTAGTTGTGTGGGTGGGGGGTTTTACTGTTGGGGGGGTAAAAGAGATGATTTCTTTGGGGCAATGCCCCGAAAAAGGCCCTTTTAAGGGCTATTGGTAGTTTAGTTTAGGCTAGGTTTTTGTTTATTTGGGGGGGCTTTTTTATTTTCATAGGGCTATTAGATTAGGTGTAATTAGTTTAAAAATCTGGTAATTTATTTTTTATTTTGTGTAATTTAGTTTTTTGTTTTTCTGTAATTTAGGTAATTGTATTTAATTTATGTAATTTATTTAATTGTGTGTAATGTTAGGTGTGAGTGTAACTCAGATTAGGTTTTATTTTACAGGTAAATTTGTATTTATTTTAACTAGGTAGTTAGTAAATAGTTAATAACTATTTAGTAACTATTCTACCTAGTTAAAATAAATATAAACTTGCCTGTAAAATAAAAATAAAACCTAAGCTAGCTACAATGTAACTATTAGTTATATTGTAGCTATCTTAGGGTTTATTTTATAGGTAAGTATTTAGTTTTAAATAGGAATTATTTGGTAATGATAGGAATTTTTATTTAGATTAATTTGAATTATATTTAAATTAGGGGGTGTTAGGGTTAGGGTTAGACTTAGATTTATGGGTTAATAAATTTAGTATAGTGGTGGCGACGTTGGGGAGGCAGATTAGGGGTTAATAAATGTAGGTAGGTGGCGGCGATGTTAGGGGCGGCAGATTAGGGGTTAATAATATTTAACTAGTGTTTGCGATGCGGGAGTACGGCTGTTTAGGGGTTAATATGTTTAGTATAGTGGCGGCAACGTTGACGGGGGTAGATTAGTGGTTAATAAGTGTAGGTAGGTTGCAGCGACATTGGGGGTGGGAGATTAGGGGTTAATAAATATAATGTAGGTGTTGGCGATGTTGGGAGCAGCAGATTAGAGGTTAATAAGCATAATGTAGGTGTTGGCGATGTCGGGGGCGGCAGATTAGGGGTTAATAAATATAATGTAGTTGTCGGCGATGTCGGGGGTGGCAGATTAGGGATTAATAAATATAATGAAGGTGTATGCGATGTTGGGGGCAGCAGATTGGGGGTTAATAAATATAATGTAGGTGTCGGCGATGTTGGGGGCAGCAGATTAGGGGTTAATAAGTATAATGTAGGTGTCGGCGATGTTGGGGGCGGCAGATTAGGGGTTAATCAATATAATGTAGGTGTTGGCGATGTCAGGGGCGGCAGATTAGGGGTTAATAAATATAATGTCGGTGTTGGCGATGTTGGGGACGGCAGATTAGGGGTTAATAAATATAATGTAGGTGTCGGCGATATTGGGGGCAGCAGATTAGGGGTTAATAAGTAAATGTAGGTGTCAACGATGTCGGGGACGGCAGATTAGGGGTTAATAAATATAATGTAGGTGTCGGCGATGTCGGGGGCGGCAGATTAGGGGTTAATAAGTGTAAGATTAGGGGTGTTTAGACTCGGGGTTCATGTTAGTGTGTTAGGTGTAAACATTAATTTAGTTTCCCCATAGGAATTATTGGGGCTGCGTTACCGAGCTTTAGGCAGCTTTATTGCAGGTGTTAGGCTTTTTTCAGCCGGTTCTCCCCATTGATGTCTATGGCGAAATCGTGCACGAGCAAGTATAACCAGCTCACTGCAGCTTTCAGCAGCGCTGGTATTGGAGTGCGGTATGGAGCTCAATTTTGCTTTACACTCACTTCTTGCCTGATAACGCCGGGTTTTTGTAAACCTGTAATACCAGCGCTGTAGGGAAGTGAGCGGTGACAATAAATTGCAAGTTAGTACCGCACCTCTCATAACGCAAAACTCGTAATCTAGCCGTTAGTTTGTTATTTTTTGGAATGGTAGGTATTAGTGTAAGGCAGCTTAGGTTTTATTTTTATTTCACAGGTAAGTTTGTATTTATTTTATCTAGGTAGTTAGTAAATAGTTAATAACTATTTACTAACTAGTCTAAATACAAATTTAGCTGTGAAATAAAAATAAAACCTAAGCTAGCTACAATATAACTATTAGTTATAATGTAGCTAGCTTAGGTTTGATTTCACAGGTATTTTGTTTTAAATAGGAATTATTTAGTTAATTGTAACTTTAATTTAGCTCTATTTTAACTATGTTAAAGTTAGGGGGTGTTAGGTTTAGGGTTACAGTTCGGGTTATGTTAGGGTAAGGGTTAGGTTTAGGGGTTAATATAGTTTAATTTAGGTTGTTGCGATGTGGGGGGCTGGCAGTTTAGGGGTTAATAGGTTTATTTAGTGGTAGTGATGTGGGAGGCCAGAGGTTTAGGGGTTAATAACTTTATTTAGTGGCGGCAATGTCGGGGAGCGGCGGAATAGGGATTAATAGATTTATTAAAGTGTGAGCAATGTTGGGGTGCAGGGGAATAGGGTTTAATAACTTTAGTATAGTGGTGGCGATATTGGGAGAGGCAGATTAGGGGTTAATAGCTTTATTTAGATGGTGGCGATATCAGGGGGGGCAGATTAGGGGTTAATAACATTATGTAGGTGATGGCAATGTCGGTGGGGGGCAGATTAGGGGTATTTAGACATGGGGTTTATGTTAGGGTGTTAGGTTTAAACGTTATTTTTGTTTTCCTCATAGACATCAATGGGGCTGCGTTACGGAGCTTTTCTTTCCACGATCGCAGGTGTTAGGCTTTTTTCTGACTCGCTCTCCCCATTGATGTCTATGGGGAAAGCGTGCACGAGCACGTCAAAACAGCGCTTAGATTGTGTGCGGTATGGAGCTCAACGCAGCCATATCGCACGCACAAGCCGGCTGTTTCAAAACTTGTAATGGCTGCGCTATAGAGGGTTAAATAACGCAACTTTTGTTGCGTTCGTTAATTTCCCTATAGCGCGCATAACCCGTAATCTAGGTGAATAATTTTAGTGGTACAATTTTTCACTGATATGTGAATATGGTACCCTCCACAGGATAGAAGGCAGATGTAAATAAAAACTTTCTGTCTATTTAAAGGGACACTAAAGTAAAATGGTTTCTTTCATTATTCAAATATAGCATGAGATTTTAAACACATTTCCAATTTACTTCTATTATCTAATTGTCTTTGTACTCTTGGCAACATTTTCAGAAAAAGTAGTCTCAGGAGCAGCAATGCACTACTTATACACACAAGGTGGCTATATGAATCAAGTTTTACATTTTTAAAACCAATTTTTTTGTTAGGCCAATTGACCTAAAGAATCACTTATAGGGAGACGTCCCTATGCTTTATTTGATATTTAATTTTATGAATTTTAATGCAATAAGTTTATGTCGCAAGTTTATCTAGTTCATTAAACAAAATATTTTTATGTATTTCTACCATCTTTATTTACGGACACCATACACATCACCAGTAAATACAGACTTATTAATTACTATCTATTTATTTTTTTAAAGACATCATTAAGCTTCACGAACACTAATTATAAATACCAACTTATCCCTTTAACCCAATTTATTTTGTAAAGGACACGATTTACGGACAGCATCTATAATGTCTGTATTCACAGACTCTTCTATTTTCTAAAGGAAAACGTTTTTGAACACTAAATATATCGTCCACACACAAGGACTCAAATATTAAACTCACTGTCACAGACCCTTAGATACTTTTATCTATCTACATATAATATTTTGAGACAGATTTGATTCACGTAAGATATCCCCTTTTTTCACATAGATAAGTCACACTCTGTTGTGGTAGTTTAAATCCTAGCTTATTCTATAAGCGCCAGTGGTAATCTTTACTTGTACATTCTATCTTAACTTAAACTACTGAGGAGGAGGAGTTTTACCATCCACCAGGCATTTAGGATTTTTAGTAAGCGCCAACCCTCTTTTCACCTTATCGTTGATATATTTGCCAAATGTCATTGGCTCACCAGATGTATTCAGCTATCTCCCAGCAGTGCATTGCTGCTCCTTCAACAAACGATAACAAAAGTACAAAGCAAATTAGATAAAGGAGGTAAATTGGAAACTTGTTTAAAATTGCTTTCTCTTTCTAAATCACAAAAGAAAAGATTTGGGTTTCATGTCCCTTTAAGTGTTTTTTTTATATATATGCATCAGAAATTAATTACTAGATTTCAAAAGATCACCATACAAATAAAAATATTTTGAAATCTATTAATAATAACTTGGAGTACGGATATTAAACCTTGAAAAACTTCTTGAGTGCTGTTTACTTTATCTCCTTGGCCTATTAGGCACAACTATACATTCTGCACATATCAAGCAATCACTGTGCAGTGTGTAAGAGGGTCAGGATTCTGAATTAGATGAAAAGCATTACAGCCTCTCTGGGAGCAGTTGAAAAACTATGACTTTCTGATTTAAACAATAAGAAAAGTAAACAAAATAAATATTAAATGTGCAGAGTCTTTTCGCTTTGCGTAACTAAACATTTTTTTTAAAGTGAGTGAAATTTTAATACATATGATTCCCTTTGTGTAAAGTATCTTTGCTTACAGAAATCTCTTATCTACCGCACTTTAAAGTTATGCTGCTTACAGTTACCCAGAATCCCCTTCTTCAGTGGATACACTGATACCTGAGGTTTTCTGTAGAACAATGTGCACATGTGTGATATCTATTGTCTATAATCAGCCACACTTTTCTCTAGCATTGACAGACACAAAGGGGAAATTAGATTACTCTGCTAATGATACTGCAGTATTTGCCATGAATGCTAGAAATGTTTTTGAGTATAATGGTCATTTAATTAACCCCTTAGGGACTAGACCATTTTTCTATTTTCTTACTGTTAGAGACCAGGGCTGTTTTTACATTTCTGCAGTGTTTGTGTTTAGCTGTAATTTTCCTCTTACTCATTTACTGTACCCATACATATATAATATATACCATTTTTCTTGCCATTAAATGGACTTTCTAAAGATACTATTATTTTGATCATATCTTATAATTTACTATAATTTTTTTTTTATAAAATATGATGAAAAAATTTAAAAAAACACACGTTTTCTAACTTTGACCCCCAAAATCTGTTACACATCTGAAACCACCAAAAAACACCCATGCGAAAAATAGTTTCTAAATTTTGTCCTGAGTTTAGAAATACCCAATGTTTACATGTTCTTTGCTTTTTTTGCAAGGTATAGGGCAATAAAAACAAGTAGCACTTTGCTATTTCCAAACCATTTTTTTTTTTCAAAATTAGCGCTAGTTACATTGTAACACTGATATCTGTCAGGAATCACTGAAAACCCCTTCACGTGTATATATATTTTTTTAGTAGACAACCCAAAGTTGTAGACAATCCCCTTTGTTCAGAAATAGCAGACATATATGGCTTTGGCATTGCTTTTTGGTAATTAGAAAGCCGCTAAATGCCGCTGCGCACCACACTTGTATTATGCCCAGCAGTGAAGGGGTTAATTAGGTAGCTTGTAGGGTTAATTTTAGCTTTAGTGTAGAGATCAGCCTCACACCTGACACATCCCACCCCCTGATCCCTCCCTGACCCCTCTCAAACAGCTCTATTCCCTCCCCCCACCTCACAATTGTCACCGCCATCTTAAGTACTGGCAGAAAGTCTGCCAGTACTAAAATAAAAGGCTTTTTTTTGTTTTATATATTTTTATGTATATTCTGCAGTGTAGGATCCCCCCTTAGCCCCTAACCTCCCTGATCCCCCCAAACAGCTCTCTAATCCTCCCCCTCTACCTTTTTACTGCCATCTTGGGTACTGGCAGCTGTTTGCCAGTACCCACTTTGCAATAAAATTGAGTTGTTGTTTTTTCTTTTTAGACAATCACAGTTTTTTTGTAGTGTAGCTGCCCCCCTCAATACCCTAACTACCCTCCCAGATCCCTTTCCCAGCACTTATTCTCCCCTCCCCCTCCCACCTTCCCTTACACTTGCTGAGTTGCTGTGTTATGTAGCAGTCGCCTGCACATGCTCCCTCGCGCGCACTCCTGGAACTCAGATCCTCGCAGATCGGAAATGCTCCAGTAATGGGCCTCCATCATATCCCTCCCACACCACCAACGATTGGCACCATCACTGGCCGATGTAGAGTTGCTCCTTCTGCATTGGTGGCTAAAAGAAGGCTATTGCAGGATGCCTCAATATTGATCATCACTGCAATACCCTGAAAGTGGCTGGAAGCGATCACAATTGCTTCCAGCGCTTGAAAACCCAGAGGACGTGCCAGGCACGTCCTTGGTCCTCAATGACCGTAAGGCTTTAAAGGGATAGGAAAGTCAAAATTAAACGTTCATGATTCAGATAGAGCATGCAATTTTAAGCAACTTTCTAATTTACTCCTATTAATTTTTCTTTGTTCTCTTGCTATCTTTATTTGAAAAAGCAAAAATGTAAGGCTTGGAACTGGCTCATTTTTGGTTCAGAACCTGGGTAGAACTTGCTTGATTGGTGTCTATATTAAGACACCAATCAGCAAGCGCTACCCAGGTGCTGAACCGAAAATTAACCGGAGGTCAGACCTCTGGTTAATTTTAAATAAGTGCCCCAATTGGCCCCACACTTTAGTGTGAGGTTCTGTTTAAATAAAAATCAAAACAAAATAACATCTTTTTCTTTTTTTAACTGCATGAAGCAGTTTTATGGGGTTAAATGTGGTACTGTCAAAATGCAATGAGATAAGAGGCGGCCTTCAAGGGCTTAGAAATTAGCATATGAGCCTACCTAGGTTCAGCTTTCAGCAAAGCATACCAAGAGAACAAAGCAAATTTGATTATAAAAGTAAATTGGAAAGTTGTTTAAAATGTCATGCCCTATCTGAATCATGAACGTTTAATTATGGTGGACAGTTCTGCCCAATACAGTTACACAGTGGCGTCACTAGGGTTGGTGTCACCCGGTGCGGTAAGTCATGGTGTCACCCCCCCCCCCCCCCAGAAAGCAGACACTCACAAAAACACAGGCAAACACACATACAAACACTCAGACACACTTAAAAACATACTCAGATGCACACACAAACACTCAGAAACACACTCAGACACACACACAAAAACACTGAGACACACAAAAACTCAGATACACACATACAAAATATGTAAACTGCACTGCATTAATTATGAAGCTCAAGCCTAGAGCTGCTCCCTGGCTCAGTAGAACATCAAATGAAAGATAAACAGAGCACTCTAAAATAAATCACTGAAGAAAAGGTTTAGGCGCGCAAACTATGAAAATTCTGCTCTCTGACTCTGTTCCAAGTCTGTCAGTGCACAGCCCTGGGCCGCATGTCACTGAGCAGTGAGCACAGATAGGCAGGCAGGTTTAGGCTAGCAGCGCAACTTTGCAAGCCCCACGGCACACCCACAACATTCATAGTGAAATTGGGCAGGGGAGGAGCAAAGTACAAACAAGCAAAAGCAGCCGGGAAAACTATTTGTTGAAATTGCAGCACTGGCTCAAGGGGCAAAAAAATTGTGTGTCTACAACTTCCCCAGTCCCACTAATGTTCACAAATGCCAGCCTCTAATAAAATAATCTATGCATCTCAACATTGTATTTCTTTGAATTTCAATAAAATTAAAAAAAAAAAAAAAAAAAAAAATTTTTTTTTTTTTGGTGTCACCCCCTGGAGGGTGTCACCCAGGTGCGGCCCGCACCCCCCGCACCCCCCTAGTGATGCCACTGCAGTTACATGGCATATAATTCAATTAAATACAAGTAACCTACGTGAAATGTACTTACATTATGTTAATGTATTTATTTTCCTTATCCTTTCACTCAGTATATTACAAAATCAGTTTAATTCCTTATGAACTTGCAATTAGGAAGTGTAAGTGCAGAAGAAAACTAAACTTGATTACATTGATGCATTATCGTATACCATGTACTCACCCCCACAATCTTCATGACAGAGTATAACGACTATGGGCGCGATCCAATATACGGCGCAGGTTTCGGCGCAAGCATGGAAACCTGCGCCGCCCGTAGTTTCACCTCGCACAGCGAGCTATCACATATACGTCGCCACCTATATTAAATATATTAACCCCTAATCTAATCCCCTTACACCGCCGCCACCTATTTTAAATTTATTAACCCCTAATCTGATCCCCCTACACCGCCGCCACCTATATTAACTATATTACCCCCTAAACCTAAGTCTAACCCTAACAACCCCTAACTTAATTATTATTTAAATAAATCTAAATAATATTAATATTATTAACTAAATTATTCCTATTTAAAACTAAATACTTACCTATAAAATAAACCTTAAGATAGCTACAATATAATTAATAATTACATTGTAGCTATTTTAGGGTTTATATTTATTTTACAGATAACTTTGTATTTATTTTAACTAGGTACAATAGCTATTAAATAGTTTATAACTATTTAATAGCTACCTAGTTAAAATAATTACAAAATTACCTGTAAAATAAATCCTAACCTAAGTTACCATTACACCTAACACTACCCTATCAATAAATTAATTAAATAAACTACAATAATCTAAACTAAAATACAATTAAATACACTAAACTATATTACAAAAACAAACAAACACTAAATTACAAAAAATAAAAAAAGATTACAAGAATTTTAAGCTAATTACACCTAATCTAAGCCCCCTAATAAAATAAAAAAGCCCCCCAAAATAATAAAATTTCCCTACCCTAAACTAAATTACAAAAGTAATCAGCTCTATTACCAGCCCTTAAGAGCTACTATAATTCTATTGGCTGATTAGAATAGCCAATAGAATTACAGTAGCTCTTATTCTATTGGCTATTCAAATCAGCCAATAGAATTAAAGTAGCTCTCATCCGATTGGCTGATTTCAATTTGAAGGCTCAAATCAGCCAATAAGAATTCAAGGGACGCCATTTTTAATCGCGTACCTTGAATTCCTTTTCAGTGTACGGCGGAGATCGTATGAAGAGGATCCTCCACGCTCCATGGCTCCGGTCTTCAGTTCCAGCGTTGCCGATCTTCAGTTCCAGCATCGCCGGTCTTCAGTTCCAGAGTGGACGGTCTTTAGCTCCGCGGTCATCGGTCTTCAACTCCTCTGCGCCGGCTGGTTCCTGGAAGAAGAAGATGTCGCCGCTTGGAAGAAGACTTCACCGCCTGGAACAGGGCCTTCACCGCCGGTCTTCAGGACAGGTAAGGAGCACTTGGGGGTTAGACTTAGGTTAGGTTTTTTTAAGGGGGGATCGGGTGGGTTTTAGAGTAGGCGTGTGTGGGTGGTGGGTTGTAATGGGGGGGTTGTTATTTTTTTTTACAGGTAAAAGAGTTGATTACTTTGGGGCAATGCCCCGCAAAAGGCCCTTTTAAGGGCTGGTAATAGAGCTGATTACTTTTGTAATTTAGTTTAGGGTAGGGAAATGTTATTATTTTGGGGGCTTTTTTATTTTATTAGGGGGCTTAGATTAGGTGTAATTATCTTAAAATCCTTGTTATCTTTTTTTATTTTTTGTAATTTAGTGTTTGTTTGTTTTTGTAATATAGTTTAGTGTATTTAATTGTATTTTAGTTTAGATAATTGTAGTTTATTTAATTAATTTATTGATAGGGTAGTGTTAGGTGTAATGGTAACTTAGGTTAGGATTTATTTTACAGGTAATTTTGTAATTATTTTAACTAGGTAGCTATTAAATAGTTATTAACTATTTAATAGCTATTGTACCTAGTTAAAATAAATACAAAGTTACCTGAAAAATAAATATAAACCCTAAAATAGCTACAATGTAATTATTAATTATATTGTAGCTATCTTAGGGTTTATTTTATAGGTAAGTATTTAGTTTTAAATATGAATAATTTAGTTAATAATATTAATATTATTTAGATTTATTTAAATAATAATTAAGTTAGGGGGTGTTAGGGTTAAACTTAGGTTTAGGGGGTAATATAGTTAATATAGGTGGCGGCGGTGTAGGGGGGTCAGATTAGGGGGTAATACATATAATATAGGTGGCTGCGGTGTAGGGGGGTCAGATTAGGGGGTAATACATATAATATAGGTGGTGGCGGTGTAGGGGGTCAGATTAGGGGGTAATACATATAATATAGGTGGCGGCGGGGTCCGGGAGTGGGCGGTTTAGTAATTAAACACTTTATTAGGGATTGCGGTGGGGGATTGCGGTTGACAGGTAGATAGACATTGTGCATGCGTTAGGTGTTAGGTTTTATTTTGCAGGTAGTTTAGGGAGTTACGGGGTTCCAATACTCAGCATAAGGCTTACTGCGCCTGCATTTTGTGGCAAGGTGAAAATGGAGTAAGATTTCTTACGCTGTTTATTGGATACCAAACTGCGCGGGTTTGGTATATCACTCTATGGGCCAAAAAGCTACGGCCGAAGGGTGAAATATACGAGCGTAACTTCTATGTTACGCCGTATATAGGATACCAAACCAGCGCAAAATTTGGCGTCGCCGGCTTTTGCGGGCGACGCTGCATATCGGATCGGGCCCTATATTGAGGAGTATTTTACACAGCATAAAAGTAACACCCATAAGGAATTTCCTGGTGCTGAGGATACAGAGGAGAAAGGGTTCATTTGCTTTAATAAATGGGATTGAACCACCTAAGAGATCCAGACACAAACAGTGATTAGATTAGAAGCGAGTATGAAGTGTTTGCTCTGTATGACTTAGATAAACATCCTCTCCCTGTTCTGTAATTGTCACATTGTCTGAGCTGCAGATTCTGATTAAGAGGTTAACAGTTTACATAAAGATTCATCTCAGTACACAAACACCATCTTCCATACTGAACTGTGAGGCAGTTGTGAAATGTGTATTGCTGCATCCCAACTGACAGTGATAATGATCACGCAAAAACT
Organism: Bombina bombina; assembly: GCF_027579735.1. Classification (NCBI taxonomy): domain Eukaryota; kingdom Metazoa; phylum Chordata; class Amphibia; order Anura; family Bombinatoridae; genus Bombina; species Bombina bombina. Next base: position 1,472,023,124 of record NC_069499.1, on the reverse strand, counting down.
ATGGTCCCTTCTTGCAATTAATTATTTAGTTTGCAGAGACAGCCAGCAGTATATGGGAGCACTAATATCTGATTTTAATGCATACCATTTTTAAATATATGAATATGACACTTGTATGTCCCTTAAATAGTTAATAGGGTGAGACTGAATGAGCCCGTCCCCTGTTCTGATCAGAGATATTTTTTTTATTTTTTTTTCTGTTATTGTTCTCCAATATCTTACTATCAGTGCTTTTGTAATATATATGTAATAATTTAGTTTGGCTGAAGGTTAATTTTTTAGGAGTTAAATTGAACAACCAGGTAAGTGGGTTATCATTTACTGGAGGGCCAAGGATTTTGGAAGTTTCCTTAGAAATTAGTTACCAAAATGGTGAAATTTGTGGGCATTGCCACCAGATATACGCCATTGTCCTTGCATGAGAGAGGTATCTCCAGCATTTCTCACTTGTCTTTCTAAATAATTTCTGGCATCTCACAGGGGTGAGGTACCATCTATGTAATACCTTAAAAATTTATCTCCAACAATCTGCTAGAAATTGAGGTCTTGGTAATATTCAGAAACATCCTTTTCATATCTGAAGGAGGGATGACAATGCCTAATTCTTGTTCCCATCTATCAACGTAATATGGCGTATGTCCCTGCGTTTGTGTCTGCAAGATATTGTATAAAAGTGATTGGGTGTGTTTAGATGGGGCATGTTTACAGCATATAGATTCAAATTGGGTAAGAGGTCTCATCATATTTCTCCTATCTGGGTGTTTGAATATATATGAGTGACATTGACACAATTTAAACCAGTCCTGTAGATAGGCTAAACCTTTTTCTTTCAGTTTGTCTGTTGTATACCAGCGTTGTTCATTACCTAGTCGATAAATCATTAGGGATCTATGCGATTTTTTAACTGCAAGTCCTATATTGCCATTTCCCGTAGAAATTCTAGGTTATCTGTGAGAGGAGTAAGTGGGGAAGGTCTACTGGATAGGAGTGGGTATGCTATTAAGAGTTTTTCCTAGGTTGAATATGTTTCTTGAGTTATCCATGGAAATGCAGAAAGAATCTGTTTAGTGAGTTTGGGTCCTCAACATAAGGCACCTACGTGTGATTTACCGGCTATGTTGTGCTCCAGCTTTACCCATGCTTTACTATCTTAATTGGAGAACCAGTCTAAAATTCTTTGGAGGAAGATCGCTTGTCTATATTTAGTCAGATTCGAGACTCCCATGCCACCTTGAGAGCTTGGTAAACACATGATATGTTTGTTAATTCTAGCAGGTTTTTTGTTATATATATATATATATATATATATATATATATATATATATATATTTAAAAATTTAGTTTTGTTGGGTTTTGAGGAAAGTCGGCAGGGGGGGGGATCGGTAGAGTTTGTAGGAGGTATAGAATTTTGGGGAGTATATTCATCTTGAAGGCAATGATTCTTCCCAACCACGATATGTTGCGGGAGCACCAAGAGGACATCTCCATTATTAGTGTTTTTTGTAGGTTTTTATAGTTAGTTTACAAAATATCTTGAATAGCTGGAGTCAGATAAATTCCTAAATATTTAATTTTTTTGGTTTGCCATTTGAATGAGCATACTCGTTTTATTAGTTGCATATCGGAGGGGGGAAAGATATGTTTAAGATTTCCGACTTGGTTTCATTGATAATAAAGTTGGAAACTGCTTTAAATTCTGCAAATGTGTGTAAGAGTATAGGGATAGATTTAACAGGATTTGTTAGGAAAAATTGGATGTCGTCTGCATACAGCATTATTTTATAAAACGAGTCTGCAATATTTCATCCTTTAATGTCTTAGAGGGATCTTATTTGTATGGCTAGTGCCTCTACCAGACAGGCGAAAAGTAGGGGTGACCGTGGTCATCCCTGTTGGGTGCCGTTTGTTATGTGAAATGGTTGGGAAAGGGTGCCGTTTATTCGGACCTTGGCATACGGGTTGATGTAGAAACAAAGGTATTATCTAGTCCGAATCTGGATAGTACTGCTTTGAGAAAGTGTCAAGAGACGGTCGAACGCTTTCTCTGCGTCTGTTGATATTATAACTAGTGGGATATTCTTGGTGGATGTGTAGTCTATTAATTGGAAAGCTCGAATCAGATTATCCCTAGCTTCCCTAGAAGATATAAAACCTACCTGGTCTTTTTCAATAATGTCAGGTAGGATTTGGTTGAATCTATCAGCTATGAGTTTTGCATACATTTTTACTTCTGAATTTAATAAGGAAATAGGTCTGTAGTGTTCAACTTTATCTGGGCTTTTCCCGGGTTTGGGTATAACAGATATGTGGGCTTCAAGGACTTGTGCTGGGAATGGATTGTCTTCAGTTAAAGAGTTATATAATGGCAGGAGATGTGGGATTAGGTAGTCTTTACATTTTTTATAATAATAGTTTGTGAATCCATTTGGGCCTGGGGCTTTTCCAGATGGAAGATTTTTTATGATCTTCTCAACTTCCTCTTTGCTAAAGGGCTTATTCAGGGAATTGGCTTGATCCCTTGTGATTTGAGGAAAATTTAATTTGTCTAGATATTTTTTAATTCTCTGTAGCCTGTTTAGGTCTGGATTAGTTTCCAATAGATGTGGAAAACAGCACACTTATTCTTTGTTGAGGGGCACGGAATATTAGACTTGACAGGTCCACTTGAACATCAAAAGACAGAATGATTCCAGCCTCCAAATTTAATAAAAGACCTTTATTTCTTCATGCAGGGTCCCAGAACAAACATACGTATGCATGAAGAAATAAAGGTCTTTTATTAAATTTGGAAGCTGGAATCATTCTGTCTTTCGGTCTGGAGAAATCCCTGATTATGTATCTGTGAGTGATTGTATAGAGAGTCATAATAAGTCCTGAAGGATTCAGCTATTTGTTCGGTTGTGGATTGTTTTTGGTTATGTTTATTTTTTTATTTCCAGTATGTAGGCTTTATTTGTTCTACATTTTAATTTACGTGCAAAAATTCTACTGCATTTATTATCCCCATCGTAATAAATTTGCTGTAGTTTTAGGACTTGTTTCTTATTTTCATATATCATAAAATCTTTAGCTTGTGTTCTAACTGATTCTTCCTTTGTGGTGTAATTGGTGGGGTTTAGTTGTTGAGCTAATTCTAGCTTCTCTATTTTATCTAGCTTTGTTTTAAGTTTTATTTTATTTATTTTAGTCTGGTGTTCTTTAATGCTCTTTAGTTCACTTCAAAGCACCCCCTTATGGGCTTCCCATAAAGTACTGTTGTCTTGTACATTTCCTATATTAAGTTCAAAGTACTCTTTTAGTGATTTTTATGTGGAATAGGGGATCATCTAGAAGTTCCTCATCTAACTTCTATTGGTAAGATGTAAGTGGTGCTGTTGGCCAGGCTAGGGTGCATTTAATCATGGAATGCTCAGACTAAACTCTGGGTAATATAATTATATTTTTAACTGTTGTGAGAATAGTGACGTAATCAATACGTGAGGGGCTATTGTGGGGTGAAAAATAGAAGGTCTATGACCTGGTGTCAGGGTGTGTAATTCTCCAGACATCTTGTAATACTCAGGCCTCTAGTTATGAAGGTCTGTCGGACCTGATCCGACAGTGTGGATCGCTAGAAACACGGGGCATCAAGCTCCATTCGGAGCTTGATACATATGCCCCAAAGTCTTTAAGACAAGTTTTCACTCTATTGTTGATATTTGAAGATACATAGGAGGTTCCAGTTGAGGTGTCTAGTATAGGATTAAGAGCAATATTGAAATCCCCACAGGTTATAAGTGATCCCTTGCTTTCTTCTAAGAGTATGTTTGTCAGTTTTTTAAAGAATATGTTTTGACTGGAGTTTGGTGCGTAGATATTTACTAGAGTAACTAAACTATTATAAAGTGTACCTACAAGAATTAGATAGCGACCTTCTGTATCTCTAATTTTTTGAGATAGTTTGAATGGGATGTTTTTTTTTTATTAGGATTCCAACATTTTTCTTAAAGGGACACTGAACCCAATTTTTTTCTTTCACTATTCAGATAGATCATGCAATTTTAAGCAACTTTCTAATTTTCTCCTATTATCAATTTTTCTCCATTCTCTTGCTATCTTTATTTGAAAAAGAAGGCATCTAAGCTTTTTTATTGGTTTTTATAAAATCCACCAATCAGCAAGAACAACCCAGGTTGTTGACCAAAAATGGGCCGGCATCTAAACTTACATTATTGCATTTCAAATAAAGATACCAAGAGAATGAAGAAAATTTGATAATAGGAGTAAAATAGAAAGTTGCTTAAAATGTCATGCTCTATCTAAATCATGAAAGAAATAATTTGGGTTCAGTGTCCCTTTAACTTTGTTGGATGCTTAATAAGATTCCCCAAATTTGTAATGAAAGTCTTGGGTTATTTCCCTTGTGTAAAATGGGTCGCCTGCAAGAATACTATATCTCCCGTTTGATATCTAAAGTCTCTTAAGGCTACACTATGTTTGTTTGGGCTATTCAGTCTTGTAGTATTGATTGTTAGGAGGGTTAGATTTGATTTTTGTGTGGCATTTATCTCATGAATGATAGAGTTGTAATATACAGAGAGAATATTAATAATCTACTTGTGAAGGGGTGTAACTTCTGAATGTTGTGACTAGTAGAGGACATGTCCAGGAACCTGGTGTACTTTTGGTTGTGTAGGAAAAGTTTTATGAGTGGTGTTGACAACATTTTAAACATAATAACAGTGGAAACATAAAAATAACAATTAAACATAATAAACTTAACAAATATAGCAATCAACAAGAGAAAAATCTCCTATCAAGGGAGAGGAGTGCTAGGCAGTCAGGCCTCCTCACCCAAACAATATAAGTAGAAGGGTAACTATCATCAAGAATGCTAGAGACTTATTTTTGTAGTACACATAAAGAAGCAGCTATCAATTGGTATTTTGCATGAAACCTAATTGCATAAGGTTAACTGTGTCATAACGGAGAACTATACAAAGGGTTTGCCTTAAGCATAAAGACATCTTTTCTTTGGTAGTCATATGGTTAAACTAAAGTAATTTAATGTAGGGTTACAAAAAAGAGGTAAGTAAAACCTGAGACTGTTGAAAACAGGTTCATGGAGCTGTTGATACCGGGGTGTGTCAGCTAGTAGTAGACAACAATTATATGTGGGTATAATTATACTTTGTCTGAGAAAACAAAACAGTAGTTTAAGCTCGCTCCTTAGAGTGTGAAGTCTATAGTCATTTAACTGTTCATAACTTTTAAGGAAGATAAATGTATCAAGTATTATAGTGTCACCACCATCTTGGGCTGATTGGATCATATTGTCTATTCACCGTGGTTTAAATGCGGAGAGGAGGTTGCTTTATCCTTGCATTTTCCAAATTGAACTTTGTGCCATCTGAAGGGGTGATCTTTAGACTTTACTTGCTCCTCAGAGTTGGTCCATGGGTGTCTTATTGAAGATCCTAGCTGGGCGTCTTCTATTTCTAAGCCCAGTCCTTTGAGAAAGATTCTAGATCCTGCTGGCCTTTATAAATATGTGTAGTGCCATCTTTGGAGACTATTAGGCTAAAGGGGAAGCTCTTGCAGTTCTTTAGTGAGGAACCAAACCTCTCTTCTTTGAATTGTGATGGGACATAGATTCATGTAAATTTGTATAGTATGATCCAGGTATTGGATTTGGGGTGTTTGGCAGGCTTTGAGCTTTATCCTTAAAGGGACATAATACTCATATGCTAAATAACTTGAAACGGATGCAGTATAACTGTTAAAAGCTGACAGGAAAATATCACCTGAGCATCTCTATGTAAAAAAGGAAGATATTTTACCTCACAATCTCCTCAGCTCAGCAGAGTAAGTTCTGTGTAAAAAGTTATACTCAGCTGCTCCCAGCTGCAGGTAAAAAAAAAAAAAAATGAAGAAATGAACTGTAGCCAATCAGCATCAGCAGTGCTGAGGTCATGAACTCTTACTGTGATCTCATGAGATTTGACTTAACTCTCATGAGATTTCATAGTAAGCTTCCTTTACCTGATTGGTGAAATAATATGAGAGTGCACGAGACTCATCCTTTCAGCTGTCCCAGGACAGACATACTAATATGCTGCTTAGAAATCCTTTACAATGTGATGTGGCTACTGAGGAACTTTTGAGGTAAAATATCTTTCTTTTTTACATAGAGATGTTCAGGTGATATTTTCTAGTCAGCTTTTTACAGCTATGCTGCATCACTTTCAAGTGTTTAAACATTTGGGTATTATGGCCCTTTAAATTTTAAGAAACAGATTATGACGTATCGAGGTGGAGAATTAGGTGATGCTGCTCTAAGGGCTCTATCTGCTCTTTCCAGTTCTATGGGTTGGGCCTGATGATCAGACTTGGTAAATTGGAAAAGGCCCTGTAAATAATCTTGTATATGTTTATTTACATATGTTTAGGTGTATTTACATATGTATGTGTTTATTTACATATGTATAGGTCTATTTACATATGTATAGGTATATTTACTTATGTATATGTGTATTTACATATGTATAGGTCTATTTACATATGTATAGGTCTATTTACATATGTATAGGTGTATTTACATATGTATAGGTCTAAGGGCTCGATCCGCTCTTTCCAGTTCTATGGGTTGTGCCTGATGATCAGACTTGATAAATTGGAAAAGGCCCTGTAAATAATCTTGTATATGTTTATTTACATATGTTTAGGTGTATTTACATATGTATATGTTTATTTACATATGTATAGGTTTATTTACTTATGAATATGTTTATTTACATATGTATAGGTGTATTTACTTATGTATATGTTTATTTACATATGCATAGGTATATTTACTTATGTATATGTTTATTTACATATGTATAGGTGTATTTACATATGTATAGGTTTATTTACTTATGTATATGTTTATTTACATATGCATAGGTATATTTACTTATGTATATGTGTATTTACATATGTATAGGTGTATTTACATATGTATAGGTCTAAGGGCTCTATCCGCTCTTTCCAGTTCTATGGGTTGTGCCTGATGATCAGACTTGATAAATTAGAAAAGGCCCTGTAAATAATCTTGTATATGTTTATTTACATATGTTTAGATGTATTTACATATGTATAGGTGTATTTACTTATGTATATGTTTATTTACATATGTATAGGTGTATTTACATATGTATAGGCTTATTTACTTATGTATAGGTTTATTTACATATGTATAGGTGTATTTACATATGTATATGTTTATTTGCTTATGTATAGGTTTATTTACATATGTATAGGTGTATTTACATATGTATAGGTTTATTTACTTATGTATATGTTTATTTAGATATGTATAGGTGTATTTACATATGTATAGGTTTATTTACTTATGTATATGTTTATTTACATATGTATAGGTGTATTTACATATGTATATGTTTATTTGATTATGTATAGGTTTATTTACATATGTATAGGTTTATTTACTTATATATATGTTTATTTAGATATGTATAGGTGTATTTACATATGTATAGGTTTATTTACTTATGTATATGTTTATTTACATATGTATAGGTGTATTTACATATGTATATGTTTATTTGATTATGTATAGGTTTATTTACATATGTATAGGTTTATTTACTTATATATAGGTTTATTTAGATATGTATAGGTGTATTTACATGTGTATATGTTTATTTACATATGTATAGGTTTATTTACTTATATATAGGTTTATTTACATACAGTATGTATAGTTTTTTTACTTATGTATATGTTTATTTATATATGTATAGGTGTATTTATATATGTATAGGTGTATTTACATATGTATATGTTTATTTACTTATGTATAGATTTATTTACATATGTATATGTTTATTTACATATGTATATGTTTATTTACATATGTATATGTTTATTTGCTTATGTATAGGTTTATTTACATATGTATAGGTGTATTTACATATGTATATGTTTATTTACATATTTATAGGTTTATTTACTTATATATAGCTTTATGTTTATGTTTATTTACTTATGTATATGTTTATTTACATATGTATAGGGGTATTTACATATGTATAGTTATATTTACATATGTATAGGTTTATTTACCTACTGAAACTCTAAAACATGAAAAGGCTCTATCGCAATATTTTATCTGCAAACTAGATCTCGTGTTTAGGAACTTGTTTTTAAGAAGAAACACGCCTTTGTGAGTGCAGAGTACAATAACTTTCCAGCTTAACAACAACTGCCCGCCCCCTCCAATCACATGACTAAAATGTTAACTGTTTGTAGTGCACAGAGTGAACTAAGCATAACTACTGAACTTAAAATATAACATAAAGCAGACACATCATTACATCTTCCCCTTCAAATATGAAACACTTAATATGAGACAAAGTCTTCCCATATTTTTGGTTTAATAGCTCGACCATAACGAGAGAAAGTAACTGCTGGCTCACTAGCAGTACAATCAGTGTCAAGTTGATAGTCATTCCCAGCATTATCACAAGCTGATACACTTATGTTGTCCTCAAAGTCCTCAGTAGACTTTACATCCATGTTAGGGAATTCTGTGCATTCATTGCTTTGCTCTTTATTGCCATTGCTGCTTGGTTCCCCGAGTAAAGTGTCAGCTGCAGTGTCTGGTCAAAGATGACGCCTGTTGCGTCTCAGTTTCTGTCCACACTTGGTTTTGATTATATATGACCTTGGTGAATTAGCTACACTGACAATTCGAGCAGGTTCCCATGTATCCCCAGTGACTCTGTGTCTCACAGCTTGCCCAGCCCTGAGTGGACCAAGTAACTTGGTAGATTTGTCAAAATACAGCTTTTGTTTTTTCATGTTTATGTTCCTCTGACCTGTTACCTGATCCTGTGGGATAGTCTGAGGCTGCAATTTCTGTGGTGCAATAGGCACTGTGGTCCTCAGTGCTCTACCCATGAGCAGCTGTGCAGGTGAACATAAACCCTCCATGGGTGTTGCACGATAGTTTAACAGGCCTAGGTACACATCCTGCCCTAATGATTGTGCTTTTCGGATAATGGATTTGGCTATGCCAACATACTTCTCAGCTAAACCATTGGCCTGTGAGTGATACGGACTTATTGGTTTGTGCCTGACTCCCCATTCACGCAGAAAGCACTGGAATTCAGCACTTGAGAATTGCTGGCCATTATCAGACACAAGTTCTTCACACACTCCATGTCTCTAGAGTATTGTTTTGAAAGCCCATATGATTGCTGATGCTTTTAGATTTCTCAGCTGTACTAGCTCAAATAATTTGCTGTAGTAATCTACTACTATCAGGTAGTGGTTGTCCTCAAAATGAAAAATATCTGTGGCCAGTCTCTGCCATGCCCGTGAAGGAGTGTTCCATGGTGTGAGAGGTTCTTTTGCATTGTTTTTTTGAAATATCTGGCAGGTTTCACATGTCTTCACAAGTGTCTCAATATCAAGGTCCAAATTAGGCCAGTAAACCTCATCCCGTGCTCTGCGCTTACAAAGAGTAATGCCCAAATGTCCCTGGTGAATTTGCTCCAGTACTTCTGCCTGCTGTGATTTAGGAATAAGAATACGGTCACCCATGAATATGATATCCGTATGAAAGGATAGTTCATTTCTCACAGGCCAGAATCCGTGCAACTCAGGAGAAAGCTTCTTTCGTTTTTCTGGCCAGCCATTGCACATGACACAAATTAGTTTTTCTAGTACTTTATCTTGTTTGGTATCTTGTCTAATTTTTTCCAGCCGTACATCAGCTATTGGAATATTTACTAGTACTGTATGTACCTGTTCTTCCAATTCAGGTTCATCCCGTGCTTCATGTCCTTCTGGAAACACCCTAGACAGCGTATCTGCCATCGGAATTTCCTTTCCTGGTTTATATTTCACTGTGAGATCATACTGTTGTAGTTTCATAACCATCCTCTGCAGGCGTGGAGGTATAGCAGATAGTGGTTTTTGCATGATGTACTCCAATGGTTTGTGATCAGTTTCCACAACCACTGGGCGACCATAGATATACTGGTGAAATTTCTCACATCCGTTCAAAATGGCCAACATCTCCTTCTCAATTTGAGCATAATTGGCTTGTGTTGTTGCCAGAGCTCGTGAAGCATATGCAACAGGATGTCCTTGTTGAATTAGCACAGCACCTAACCCAAACTGGGATGCATCCACTTGAAGCACAGTGTCGCAGTTTACGTCAAAATATTTCAGTATTGGCCCCGGATGTTTAGTGATCAGTTTTTTTACTTTCTCAAATGTCTTTTCCATGTTTGCGTCCCAAGACCAAATAGCATCCCTTTGTAGCAATGCACGTAGTGGGACTGTCAGCTGAGCAAGGCCCTGAGAAAACTTGGATAGATAATTAAAAATGCCTAATGATGTCTCTAGTTCCTTCCTGGAGGATGGGGCCTTCATGCTAATAACTGCTGTTATCTTCTTTGGATCAGGCTTTAAGCCCTCTTTGGTTAGAAGGTGTCCAAAATATGTAACCTCTTCTACCCCAATTTGCATTTTGTTTGGATTGAGTTTCAGATTTTTCTCCTGACACCGCTTGAGTAAGGCAATAAGGTTTTCGTCAAGTTCTGTACGATCCTTTCCATAAACCAGCAAATCATCAATTATTACTTCAACACCATGTAGACCAGCAATCAATTCATGTGATTTCTTTTGAAATATCTCCTGAGCAGAAGCAATGCCGAAAGGTACCCTTGTGAAACGCCATCGTCCAAAGGGGGAGTTGAAAGTGGTCAGGTGACTGCTGGGTTCCTCAAGACGCAATTGCCAGTAACCAGATTGTGCATCTAGTACACTAAACACTGTTGCTCCTACTAGCTTGTGAGCTATATCATCTATGGTGGGGAGTTTGTAGTGCTCTCTTATTATTACTTTGTTCAAATCACGTGGGTCAATGCAAATACGAATTGCGCCTGTGTTTTTCTTCTCTACCACAACCATAGAACTGACCCATTCTGATGGTTCTGTGACCTTTTTTTACTACCCCCAACTTCTCCATCCTTGTTAGTTCTTGTTTGACTTTAGCCTCAAAGGATAGAGGTATTTTCCTTGGGGCATGAATGACAGGCTGTGCACCCTCTTTTATATGTATGCGGCTAATCCCCGGGAGGCACCCTAGGCCTTTGAATAGATCACTGTACTCATGCTTAATGTTGTCCTTTGACAGTTCGCTGCACCCACCATCCACAGCCATAATGATCTTTACAAGTCCAATATCTTTACTTGTTTTGAGACCTAATACTGCTGGGGCTTTTGTTTCTATCACAAACAATTGTAAGACCTTTTCAGATCCCTTGTAAAAACATTTTGCATGGCAGCGACCCATCAGTTTCAGCTTTTCACCACCATATCCCAACAGTTTTGGTAGGTCTTGAGTCTCTAAGGGGAATTCATTTCTAAGGAGTTCCAGGTATGTGTGGCTTGGCACACAGTTTACTTGTGCCCCTGTATCTATTTTGAATGTGACTGGAGTTTTGTGAGCCCCTATCTGTAGGATTACATTTGCTTCATCTGCAGACTTGTGTGATTTCTGTACTGCAGCAAGATATATTGGGGTGCATGCTGAGTCTGACCCTGCATTGTCATCATTGTCCTCTATGGCGTGTACAGCCTGTGTTTGTGTCCTTGCAATATGGGAAAACAGTTTACACACCCTGGCAAAATGTCCTCTTTTCTTGCATTAATTACATATCTGCCACCTTGCAGGACAGGCAGCATTTTTGTTGTGAATGTTTCCACAGTAGTCACAGATTGCTTTTGTGTTACTTGTCCCAGTGTCCCACCTGCCTTTTATCCCCTTGTGTCCTCTTTCTTGCCAGTATCTGCTGCTTTGATTTTCTATAGCACTGATCTGGTGCTGTGTTCCTTCCAGTACCTGCATGTCCTTTCTTGACATTTCATATGCTCTAGCAATCCTGATGGCTTTCTCAAGATTTAAATCTTCTTCCTGCAGCAGCTTTTCCTGAACTTCTTTAAACTTACTGCCCATCAGAATACGGTCTTTTATCATATCACCTGCATCATAAAAAGCACAGTCTTTGGCAAGCAAGCGCAGCTGTGTCACTTATTCATCCACAGATTCACCTCCACACTGATTCCTCTCATAAAACAGTTTCCTTTGCACTGTGGTGTTTTTCCTTGGATTGCAGTATGCTTCAAACTTTGCAAACAATACCTCTGGTTTTTTTTTGTCATCTGCAGTGATATCCCCGCTTTCCTGCCAGGCTCTGCATACATCACGTCCCTTTTGTCCCACACATATCAGAAAGTGTGCTGCCTTCTGTTGATCAGTCTATCTGTCTGCATCTAGGCCTGCAAACAGAAGTTCAATCAGCTCCCTCCATTTTGACCAATTATCAGAAATGTTCCCTGACTCTAAATCCAGAGAAGGAATGTTCTTTGTGTTGCTGTTTGCTGCCATGTCACTTTTCACCCCACTTCTGGTACCATGTGATGATTTTTATAATGTGTTAGCAAACAGCAAGGAGAGAGAACAAGAATACAGACTTTATTCAGCAGCATCCATCTTAACAACAACTGCCCGCCCCCTCCAATCACATTACTAAAATGTTAAGTGAACTAAGCATAACTACTGAACTTAAAATATAACATAAAGCATACACATCATTACAAAAGTGCTTGCACCTACATAACTGAACTAACATTCACAAAGGCACATTAAATTCATTAATGTTGGTGCAACCACTGTAAAACGCGTAAACGTGTCCTTCTATAGAGACCTGTAGTCTTCTTCTTGTTTTCAGATGTAGATCATGTCAAACTGCAATACTTTAAAAAAAGTAAAAGTGACAAAATAGCCATTCAGCAAACATGCAAAGGATATCCATCATGCCAAATATACAAATGGCAGTAGTGAGGATGGATTCAGATTATAATAGGTTAATGTCACACATGTAAATGAGTATTGTATCTGTCAGTTTCAGGTTTTTTCCCAGTTTCTATCCTGATCACAAGTACTGAACACACAAAAAAGGCGTTCTCAGGAACTTTTTAGTTTAAAGGGACATGATACCCAAATGTTGAAGCAAATGAAAGTGATGCAGCATAGATGTAAAAATCTGACTAGAAAATATCACCTAAACATCTCTATGTAAAAAAGGAAGATATTTTACCTAAAATTTCCTAAGTATTCACACCCCACTGTAAATATATTTTAAGCAGCCAGTCAGGATGCTTGTCCCAGGACAAGCTAGGGAGTGTGCATCTGTCATGTGTAGGCACAATCATGTTATTTTCCTATTCAGTTTAAGTAATTTCTAAGAAATCTCATAAGATCACAGCAAAGGTAAAGCATTACCTCAGCGCTGCTGCTAATTGGCTATTATTTTTTTTTCAACTTGCAGCTGAAGTATAACTGTTTACACAGCACTTACTCTGGTGAGCTGAAGAAATTTTGAGGTAAAATATCTTCCTTTTTTATATAGGTGATCTTTTCTTGTCAGCCTTTTACAGTTAAGCTGCATCACTTTCAAGTGATTTAGCATATGAGTATTATGTCCCTTTAAATACACGTTCGCGGCTGTGGGCTTTTAATGCTCAGGTCAATTTTGCATTGAGATTATTAAAAAAACATGTCGACCAATTTGGCAAGAAAGCAAAAGTTTTTTTTTTCGTGAGCAAATCACGATACATTGTGATTGACTCCTAAATTTGACAACAAAAGTAAATTGAATTTTTTTTTTTAAATTGCTTGTTCTGTCATGGCAATTTAAACAGCTGTTTGTAAATCTATAAATAGAAAGGAAAAAAAGATGAAAAACCTTTTCTCTGTTAGATACTACAATCCTGTTATGGATCTTGATAGGCTGACTTCCAGGAAAAGGATACCAGTTATTCCCTGTGAGAGTCTCACCTTTGGACAGTTGACGAGCTCAGCTCTCCCCTTGAATTGCTTCCTGTAGTTAATTAAGTATTAAATCACTGCAATGTATGTTCAGTGTTGGCAGGTGTATATTTCACAGTTGGCAGCAGAGCATAACCTCAAGAATAAATTGCTCACAAGAGGGAGAAAGATATAGCTATACCTAAACAGTGGTGGTTTCATGGAACTGTCGTCCAGCACAGCCTATAAAGCAATACCATTAAAATAAGTTGAGACACACAACTCTATTTCCTGATTGTTACTAAAACCTTTGGCTCAGGCATTAATTGAGTAGAGGGCATGGAATGTTTACACTAATTTTTAAATGGTTGGAATTCATTATTTACATTTAATTATTCACCACTTCTGTGTGCAGTTGCTTTGACTTTTTCTAATATTGATTTTATCATTTGCAACAAACAAGAAAACTATATTTGTGGGTCTGCAGTTATGATCTTAGTGGAGCTTAAGGTATGAAGTGGGCCTGATCTGTAAGGTTCAAATGGGATTGTCAGGTAATATTACTTACTTGTTCTGCACACATTACCTATGTACTTATTTCACACCACCTGTAATGTTATGCACTGATGTATTTTCACTGCACTCCATTCGTAATATCATTTTCTCTGCACTCCATTCGTAATATAATTTCTTCTAAGACACTTGTAATATCAGTTACATTTGCAAATTTCAGTTACTAATCTGTCTGTGTCTCTCAACAGGAAACCAAGGTACTTTTTTTTACAAAGCCAAACAAACCTAGGTGTTTCTTGTAAGCTAAAACCGCAACTGTCACAGATCAGTACCCACCTACATTATTTCCTGTAGCTGCAAAATATACATTTTCCATGTCTGTACTTTTTTCAGATATTATTTTCTATTATGATATGTTATGCTGTATGCCAAATAAGGCTATTAGGATATTACTGTATTTTGCTTAGCCAATAAGATGATGTTACGTATCAGATGCCTACATGCATCCATGTCTATATATTGTGCTTTTGGCCCCAAAATAAACGGAACATTTGCTAATGATAACCTGCCTGTGTGTGTTATTTTGGTAATTGTTTCCCGGACGTCCGAGAAGGTCACTGTTTTCCTCCAAGACTCATCTTCCAAATATTGCCCCGGGAGAATTCCTAACAGTCTGGTGATCAGAAGTGGGATCGATCAATCGGGAGCCTTCAACAGGGTGAGTAATTTTGTCTATATATTGTGACTTGATTTCTGTGCCCTGTAGAAGGCCCATTAAGATCGATATCCAGTTATTTGGGGATTTTTTTTTGTCTTTGGTAGAACCCGGGTGGGTAAAAAGTGTCTAGGAAGACCTCCGCGGAATTTAAGGTTTAGGTTTAAGGTTTAATTTCGCCCTTTGTAGTCTTGGTTGAGACCAGTACCTTAATGCTGCTATTTATGTTTTGTCTTGTCATTTTTATTTGCTGCTATATATATTATATGTTTTGTCTTGTCATTGCAACTCTATTATAAGTACATATACGCAGGTGTAAGACGCACCGTTTACCGTGTCGAAGGCCACCGCCTAATGATACGCGGATAAACGATAGCACGGTGACACCTGTATAGAATGTGCACTTTTGCTTCATATTGTAATTGTTCTGTTATTTGAGTCATATGTATCATGAAATTATTTGTCTTATATGTTGTGTACTACTCATATTGTATACTGTTTGTATTTTAATATTGCGATTCTATTATGAGGACATAGACGCAACCCGTGTCCTGTGTTCACTATCGCTCACCATTTCTTATTGTATTTTCATTGTATATTTCATTGCTGCTATTCTATTATAAGGACACTAGTCCTAAAGCCCGTTCACACGGGCCGTGTGGTTTATTTTTATTTTTATATTCTCTCTCTCTCTCTCCCCTATCTCTCTCTCTCCCCTCTTTCTCCCCCCTGTCTCTCTCTCTCTCTCCCCCTGTCTCTCTCACTCTATCCCCCCTGTCTCTCTCACTCTATCCCCCCTGTCTCTCTCACTCTATCCCCCCTGTCTCACTCTCACTCTATCCCCCCTGTCTCTCTCACTCTATCCCCCCTGTCTCTCTCACTCTATCCCCCCTGTCTCACTCTCACTCTATCCCCCCTGTCTCTCTCACTCTCTCCCCCCTGTCTCTCTCTCTCTCTCCCCCCTGTCTCTCTCACTCTATCCCCCCTGTCTCACTCTCATTCTATCCCCCCTGTCTCACTCTCACTCCCCTGTCTCTCTCTCACTCCCCTGTCTCTCTCACTCTCTCCCCCCTGTCTCTCTCACTCTCTCCCCCCTGTCTCTCTCACTCTCTCCCCCTGTCTCTCTCACTCCCCTGTCTCTCTCTCACTCCCCTGTCTCTCTCTCTCTCTCACTCCCCTGTCTCTCTCACTCTCTCCCCTGTCTCTCTCACTCTCTCCCCTGTCTCTCTCACTCTCTCCCCTGTCTCTCTCACTCTCTCCCCTGTCTCTCTCACTCTCTCCCCTGTCTCTCTCTCTCTCTCCCCCCTGTCTCTCTCACTCTCCTGAGGTAATTGTTTTTACTATGTGCTATGTAGCACATACATAAGTCCTGAGCATAAGTCCTGAGGTATTTTTTTTTAATATGTGCTATGTAGCACATACATAAGTCCTGAGGGCATTTTTTTTTTAGCAATTTATTTTTTAAACTAAAATTTAAAGAGCAAATGTTTAAAGTAAAGAGCAAATGTTTTTTTTGTTAAATGTAAATATGTTTTGTTTTTTATGACATCGATAATTCCGGAGCTTTCAAAGAATGACCTTTCTCAGTGCAATACAAATGCGCAATCCGCTTTCAACGGCTAGTCACGCTGAGGCTATGTTTGTGTGCGCGTTCGCGTGCGCGTGCGCAGTTGCGAGGGTGCGTGCGCATTCTGCAAGTGTGCTGTGTGATAGGCTAAGTGGGTGTCAACATCAAGTGTGCTGTGTGATAGGCTAAGTGGGTGTCAACATCAGTTTTTGCTTTGAGGGTACGGTGCGCATGAGGTCACGAGGGTGCGCGCGGTGAAAGTGTCACATCAGTTTTGTACGCATCAGTTTTGTACGCGGGTGCGCGCGGTGAGGGTGCGCGTGCGAGGTCAGCGGTGTGCGGTGAGGGTGCGCGTGCGAAGTATCAACAGCTGTCAGCTATAGGCCAAGGGTGCGCGTGCGATCAGCTGCAAGAGTTTGTCTGAACTGCGCATGACGGCTTCAGACAAACTCTTGTCTTTTATAATATAGGATAAGGTTCATCTTGTGTCTACTATTGCATGAGTTAGTGGAGACAACAACTGACTTTAAGTACTAAGATACTCCGTCCTGGCTAGCAGTTTTGAAGACTACATGTAACAGTGTATGAAACAGCTGTTGTTAGTGATGGACTAGTCGGAACTTGCCTCCATTAGATGCTAAATCCCTTTGATTGTGTGTGTGTGTGTAAAGCTATTACTGGTCAGGGGTCATGGGGACCGGTCAAAGTAAACAAAAACAAATTGCGGGAGAAACATGTAAACAATATGTGGCTAGACAGGAGGATGTAGGTTGGTCAATGGTCATCCCATTTGTAGATAACGTGAGTGGCTGGACAGAATATATAGATCCCAGCACTGCATTCCCAAGGGAGGGTTGCAATTGTGAATTTCATAAGGACATGTTGAAGGGTTTATGTTTAGGGAATGAGAAAGCATTTAACTTGTTCACAGGGGATCCTGATTGGGACATGCAATACATGAGGCAAGCCCCTGAGTATTGGTTAAAATATTGTGATGGATATAAATCCAATGGCAATAATAGACACAGTAAAATAGATAAATAGAAACTCCCTAGAGTTATTTATCACCCCCCACCCACAATGTATCCGAAACTCTCAATAAACACATCCCCCCCCCCAAAGCTCTCATTTACTATGCCCTCGGCCACTGCCCCACTGGCTCCGCCACCGCCATATGCGGGATTATATCCAAGTATTACTAATCACAACGATGATGATATAATCGTGGCTTACAATACAACCAGAACACTTCCATGGCCGTTGAGATGTGTGAACCTATCACACTGGGACATCCACTTGTTTTACATACCTCCCATCAGGTTCTGCACCTCCTTAACAATCTGCAAACACAACACATGACTGCCCAGAGACTTAGTGGTTATGAAATACTGCTTACCAGTACTTCTGAGCTAACCATTAAGTACTGTGCAACTAACTCAGGCCCTGCGTCTATTCTCAAGGCCTTGTTATCCTCTGACGTACCACAATCTGACCTCCCCCTTCACGACTGCATTGCACTCATTCACTCCAGCACAACACCACGCCCTGACCTCCGGGACACCCCTATTCCGGGGGTCCCTGACATCTTTGTGGATGGCTCATGTCGCCGCCCAGATGACCACACGTACCTTGCAGGATATGCAGTGGTCCAGCTTCCCGACATTGTTATTGAATCTTCCTGTGTCATGCATAATTCGGCTCAGGCAGCTGAATTAATAGCTCTCACTCAAGCCTGTGAACTTTTTGCTGATGCCTCCGTAAATATCTATACCGACTCCAGATATGCCTTTGGAGTGGTACATGATTTCGGCATGATTTGGAAACAAAGAGGTTTCAAGTCTGCCGACGGTAAAAGCATCAGTCATACCACACTTATCACAGAACTCTTACAAGCCATCCTGCTCCCAAAAGAAATAGCTGTCATACACTGCCGAGCACACACTAACCTTAACAATCCTGTTGCTAGGGGTAATGCATTAGCTGACACAGTAGCCAAACAAGCAGCCAAGGTATCTCCATTGCAAGACACTGTTTACCCCATGCTCGCTGCACCCTCTCTGGTCGACGATGTACTCACATCCTCTCTCCAGCAATTTGCCACTGTCTCTGATATCAAATACTGGGTTTCTCAGAAGCTCGAATTAAACCCTCAAGGGTTTTATTCGAAAGAGGGGAAAGGTGGGACAATCATTGGCATCCCTGAAACCAGTGCACCCATTTTTATTTCACAAGCCCATGGTGTCAGTCACCTGAGCATCCATAACACTCTACAGTTAATCAAACCTTACTTCTGCATACAGAATCTACAGTCACATGTACAATCTTACATTAATCGTTGCATCACTTGCCTGCAAACTAAACACAACAACAAACCTGCAAAACATGACCACCTAACACCACCATCCGCACCTTTCACTCACCTGCAGATAGATTTCACACACATACCCAAAACAGGAACCAAACAGTTTTACCTGTTGGTCATAGTTGACCAATTTTCTCACTGGCCTGAGGCCTTTCCTACCACTAGGGAAGATGCAAAAACAGTAGTGAAACACCTTTGCACTGATGTCATTCCCAGATTTGGTTGCCCCCTGCAGATTAATTCAGACAACGGCCCAGCTTTTGTTAGTAAGGTATTGCAGGAATTGGTAGCTCACTTACAGATAAAATGGAAGTTTCACATACCATACCACCCCCAGAGCTCAGGGGTGGTAGAAAGGATGAACCGAACCATTAAGGAAAAACTCCTTAAGGCCACGGGAGGGAATTGGGTCAAATGGCAGGATTATTTACCTGCAGTCTTAGCTGAGGTACGGATGTCCCCCAGCAAATCCACTCAGCTGTCTCCTTTTGAGATTTTAATGGGTAGACCATTCCCCACCCCCTGGGTCAGGAACCCACACATAGTCACTGGTGATTTAGATTTAATCAGGGAACGATATGTACATGAACTGATCTCTGTTTTGAACGGCAACTATGGTGATGTGGCTTCTCGTTTTCCTCTTCCCTCACAGGAACCAACCCACAGTTTCAAGGTCGGAGACACTGTGTGCATCAGACAACTGAATAAAGCAAAGAAGGGAGGTTTCCCATACAGTCCACCTACCGAAGTCGTGGCCATCACTCGTACTGCCATCCTCACAGCCCAGGAACCCATCTGGATCCACGCATCAAGGGTAAAGCTCTGTCCAAAGAGGGGTGAAGCTGGCTGTCTAGTCCCTTCTGAAACATCTGTACCGCCAGTCCAGGACATCCAGGACAACGGTTGTGGCTAAAGAGGGGTGAAGTGTTCACAAAGTCCCTTCTGTAACACCTGTAGCATCCTTGACTGCCAGTCCAAAGAGGGGTGAAGCTGGTCGTACAGTCCCTTCTGTAACATCTACATCCACACCTGCAGCAAAATGACCCTTTTTAAGTCCGGATCTTGCCACTGGACAGGCAAGACTGGAAGCAGTATGAAACTAACCTTGACCATTGAAAACCCCAATCCAAACGATAGTGGCTCCTATATTCTCTCCGCTTGGATGAAGAATAGTGGAGGTAGACCCTCTCGGGTAGATTTTATATCCAAGACATGGTTAATTCCTCTGAATGGGCTCGAGTTATCTCTCACCTTAACGCCAAAACTCTAGCTAAATCCAAATCCCAGTCCCTATCACAAACTATGATTGCTATGGCTGATCCCTCACCAAGAGATACTATGGCCTTAGAAACAGGTTATTCAGACAAAAACCTTTGGTTAGAATGGATGGCCTTTTCGGCCAAACAATATAATAGATCAAATTGTTATGTTTGTGGTAATGCCCGCCCCCATTTAGGTACTGTCCCCCTTAACATCCCTAGTAACGCTGAGTCCTGCTTTCTCAGCCTGTATACTAATACCATTGTTAATCAGTCAACCTGTATTGCATGGAAGGAAAAATACCCCATTATTACTAAAACCCCACACCTCAGTGAGGGAATTACTGTGAGAGTCTGCGTAAAGTGTCAGCAATTGACACCGTTAAAGGAAATTATGGATCTCAACTGCAGATCTAATTATTCAAAAATGAGTGAATGTATCACTTTAGTCTCTGTGCTTATATAAGTAATGAGCTCAGAGTGACATAAGTGAATTTAATTAAATGAGAAGTCTGTAAATTATATGATGAAACAGTCCTTTAAAGAAAAGTTCTTAAGGTAAATTGAAAGTATCAGACTTTGCATAAGCAGGTTTCTATTATGTATGAGAACCTGTTATTTTTATTCCTAGTTGCTTTTATCCTAGCAACTGAATGTACAGAGAGAATTTGTTACTTTCCCTTTAAATATTGCTAGAGACAGAGCACATACAAGTAAGGAGATTTGTTCTAGCTTAAGCGCTACAGCGGAATGAAATCCGAGTGTCAGTTTTCATCTACTGAGGAGTGACGTCAGAGAAGCTGCATGGAGTAGTTACCGGAGCTATGCGGTCTGTGTATTGAGAGATAGCTTGCTACAGTTGCGATGACCAAATGAGTTGTTAATTCAAAGACGGCTTGTGGCTCCGGTTGAAGCTCAGGAAGAGTCACGCTGATAGTTGGAGGGTGTGGCTTAACAGTGGGTTATCCGTAATATAAGGTAACGAGTAGATGTTTAGTATATCCCAAGTAAACCTCAATACCTGATACAGATTGAAACAGAGAAATGTCCCAGTTTGTAGCTTCTGAATTACAGTTGAGAGATTGCGCTGACGCTGGTAATCACATTCAGCTATAATGTAAAAGGAAATCCAAACAAGCGCTGCAGCACTTCAAACAAGCTGCAGTGAATAAAGAGAGGCTTTAAATTAAATCTTTAGTTCTTTGGTATAAATTGTAATCCTTTCTTAATCCTCAGTAAGGAGTCAGGTAGAATTTTGGCATAGCTTCCAGCTGCAAATCAACAATAACTAAGCACCTGTTCAAGGTGCTGTGATGCCTTAAATAGGGGAGTGGTAAAGCAAGGCAGGAAAGTTTAGGTGAAAAAGAAAAGCTGGAATGGAATCCTGACAATTACTATATATCCTGGTAACTACACTTGTTATAGGGGCACAGGAAAAGGTAGATTCTTAGGTAACTTTACATCTGGGTACTGTTATAAGTATAGTAACCTCAACACCAATAATCACACCCAGTCGTTAGGTGACATATATTGGATTTGTGGGGATATGAAAATCCGCACTAGGCTAGAGGGACAGTGGTCTGGGGAATGTGCTCTAGCAAAAGTTATCATGCCTCTCCACATTTTAAGTGACGACAACATATACACACACACTCACCGCACCTCCTCTCATCGTACACAGAGACAGACTAAGGCTATCCCAGGTAGTTTTGACCCCCATGTATACATAGACGCTATAGGGGTCCCAAGGGGGGTCCCAGATGAATTTAAGGCCCGTGACCAGGTCAAAGCTGGATTTGAATCCATCTTCCCCATCATAACTGCCAATAAAAATGTAGACTGGATCAATTATATATTTTATAATCAACAGCATTTTGTTAATTACACCAGAGATGCCCTTAAAGGCATCGCTGAACAGCTTGGCCCAACCTCTTATATGACATTCCAAAACCGCATGGCTTTGGACATGCTCCTAGCAGAGAAAGGAGGGGTGTGTAAAGTCCTTGATGCCCAAGCTGGTGGTCCCTGCTGTACGTATATCCCCGATAACACAGGTCCCACAGGAAAGGTCACGCTTGCTATTAAAAAGTTGGAAGAATTATCCAGTGAGTTAAAGAAAAACTCTGGCATTACTAACCCCTGGGATAGATTCTTCACTGGTTTAGGCTTGTTAGAATGGCTTAAAAATATTGGTATTATTATTGTTTTTATTGCACTGTTTATCCTACTCTGTTATGGCGGTTTTAAAATAATTCTTTTTTGCATTGCTAAATGTACTACTATACCTACTGCTTCTAATTCCCAGTGTCCACAATATCTGCAAGTTCGGCCATATAGTCCTCCCACTGCCCCTTACCTCAATGTCCCATTCCAATCCAGACGCTAGTCCCATGGTAGTCATTGTTATGACTAAAGAGGGGAATTGTCAGGTAATATTATTTACTTGTTCTGCACACATTACCTATGTACTTATTTCACACCACCTGTAATGTTATGCACTGATGTATTTTCACTGCACTCCATTCGTAATATCATTTTCTCTGCACTCCATTCGTAATATCATTTCTTCTAAGACACTTGTAATATCAGTTACATTTGCAAATTTCAGTTACTGATCTGTCTGTGTCTCTCAACAGGAAACCAAGGTACTTTTTTTTACAAAGCCAAACAAACCTAGGTGTTTCTTGTAAGCTAAAACCGCAAGTGTCACAGATCAGTACCCACCTACATTATTTCCTGTAGCTGCAAAATATACATTTTCCATGTCTGTACTTTTTTTCAGATATTATTTTCTATTATGATATGTTATGCTGTACGCCAAATAAGGCTATTAGGATATTACTGTATTTTGCTTAGCCAATAAGATGATGTTACGTATCAGATGCCTACGTGCATCCATGTCTATATATTGTGCTTTTGGCCCCAAAATAAACGGAACATTTGCTAATGATAACCTGCCTGTGTGTGTTATTTTGGTAATTGTTTCCCGGACGTCCGAGAAGGTCACTGTTTTCCTCCAAGATTCATCTTCCAAATATTGCCCCGGGAGAATTCCTAACAGGGATTGATTGGGTATAAAGGAAGATTTGATCTGGAGAATCAGATAGCTTAAAAGATATATTACATTTAAATTCTCTTGGACAGCACACTGTAGGAATAATCCAGTTTAATCTAAGAGATTTACATTTTATGTAAAACAACAATAGTCCAATAGTTCTTTTATGAAATTGTCATTATCTGCTGTGAAGCACATGTAAGGTTCAGAAAGGGTTAAAATGACTCTGACCTTATCTGATTGTAGGGGCCAGCAGGGATGTAGGTAATATCTATTTAGGGGAGAAGCAGTTGATCTGTTGCAATGGGAACAAGCATTGGTTAAATCAACAGATTTTATCAGGGGAGGAGATTAAAGGGTCTGATCTTTGGGAAATTGACAGGCCTTTCTGAGGGGAAGGAGTAAATCTAGTCTAATAGCTAAGGCCACTTGTGTGCTGTCTGAAGTACATTGGTCTGATGAGAAATGGGTCATAAATATGTCCTGAGAGGATCTGAATATAAAAATATAGATAAATTGGAATCAGATGATGTGATATACTTGGATTTTGCAAAGGAATTTGATACAGTGCCACATGACAGATTATTGCACAAAATTAACGGATTGGGAATAGCTGAAAATGTTAGCTCATGAATAAATA
This sequence comes from Bombina bombina, assembly GCF_027579735.1. NCBI lineage: Eukaryota > Metazoa > Chordata > Amphibia > Anura > Bombinatoridae > Bombina > Bombina bombina. Next base: position 1,471,999,146 of record NC_069499.1, on the reverse strand, counting down.
AAAGACAGGGATTAACAAGTAGTAGTAAATGGATCATACACAGATTGGACAAAGGTTATCAGTTGAGTCCCACAGGGATCAGTACTGGGCCCTGTTCTTTTTAATATTTTTATTAATGAGTTGGAGCAAGGATTAAATAGCAACATCTTATACAGATGATACAAAGTTGTGTAAATTCATTAGGTCAGTGCAGTATGAAATTGCTTTGCAAGGTGAATTTCAAAAATTGGAAGTATAGGCTGGTAAATGGAAAATGAGATTCAATACTGGAAAATGTAAGGTTTCTACATTTTGGAAGTAAAAATAAGCAGACAACTTATTATTTAAATGTGACTAGACTTAGCAAAACAGAGGAGGAAAGGTATTTGTGCATACTTACAAATAACATGCTAAAAATGGGTGCAGGGCAGAGGCTTCTAAGGCTTATAAAATACTAGCATGTTTTAAAAGAGGCATTGATGAAAGGGAGGAAGGGATAATTCTGTCACTATATAAATCCCTTGTAAGACCTCACCTTGAGTATGAAGTGCAGTTCTGGGGACCAATCTAAAAAAAAAAAAAGACACATGGCAGACTTAGAAAAAGCCCCAAAACTAGTAAGGGGAATGGAAAATCTAAACTGTGTGGAGAGATTAGCCAAACTGGGTCTGTTTTCTCTAGAAAAATGATGCTTGAGAGGTGATATGATTACTTTATTGAAATATATTCAATGCCCGTATACCGAGTCGGTGGAAGCTCTGTTTATTCCCAAAAAAATTTTGTGACAAGAGGTCAAAATTTAAGGCTGGAGGAAAGGAAATTTAATCTCCAGGAACGTAAACATTTTTTTACTGTAAGAGCAATTAAATTGTGAAACGCCTTGCCGAAGGAGGTGGTGAATGCCAATACCTTAGATACATTTAAAAATGGCTTAGATACATTTCTGGCTAGAAACAGAGTTTAGGGATATGATTGCCTGTGTCAAATGGGATTAATCTCAATTGGAGCTTTTATTGTAAATCACGTAGGATCTGTATAAATTGAACTCAACCGACTTCTTTCAACATACTATGAGCTTGTTTCCATTGAGCCGTAATTCGGTTTGTGAGTGCTCGCAAACCGTTAAATATGCTGTCTGAAGCAATATCGTTTATCGACTGCTTCCAATAGCGTGTTATATCTCAATATCAGCAGCCAGACTCCGGCTGCCGAAAAAATCTTAGCATCCCAAAGAAAGTAATAAAATCCGTTAATCGATAAATTATACCAGGTTTCCAATGAAAGGGCTAACCATTAATACACTGTCGGAGGCTGTTGATACATTGAGAAATATTACACCCAGCTAAACTAGGTGTAAAGGAGGAAAATAGCTTTTTGAAGCCTGTTTTTCATTTACATTGCAAATCCTGCAAACATTTATGAGTATTTCAATGTAGAAATAAGATTATATACATTTATTGGTCCTATGTATAGGAATATTTGCACCTATGTTTTCATTGAAATATCAATATGTATATACATAGAAAAATAGATGCAAGCATATATTACCTATTCCAAATGCAACCTTTGTCCAGGGATGCTATATATATTCTATATATATATATATATATATATATAAAAAATATAATTATATCTAATAATAATTGTCGCCTACATGTATATTTGTATGATAATTGTATATATATATATGTTCTAGCGAAATTATGGAATTCAATATTTGTGTTATGTCACTTTAAATTAAAGGGAAAGTGTATTCACAATTAAACATTCAGGAATCAGATAAAGCATTCAATTCCAATCAACTTACTTATGTACTCATAATCAATTTAATTTTGTTATCTTTCTTATTTTAATTATGTATTTAGGTTAAGGAGGCATTCCATTTAATGTTCAGCACCTGTGTTGCACTTGCTGATTGTTGGCTACATTTAGACAACAATCATCAAGCGCTCACCATGTGCAGAATCAAAATGGGTAGATTCCTAAGTTTACATTCCTGCTTTACAAAATTACAGATGATAATGAAGTTAAATAGATTAACAGACAAAAGTTAAACTGGCACTACACTATGAATTTTTAAGGTAAAGAATCAATATTCAGATTCCGGTGCTGCCCCTTTAAGAATAATACAAAATTGGTAGAGACAGAAAAGACAGGAGTTTATATAGCACTCATCCTTACTAAACTAGGTTAAGAGTAAATTGTAAAATCAATCATACTTTAATATTATATTAAAAACTAGTCCTAAAGCCCGTTCACACGGGCCGTGTTGTGTTATATTTAATTCTCTTTTTCTCTCTCTCTCTCTCTCTCTCTCTCTCTCTCTCTCTCTCTCTCTCCCCGGTTCTCCCCTGCGCGCGCGATCAGCTGTGCTGCCCGGTTCTCCCCTGCGCGCGCGATCAGCTGTGCTGCCCGGTTCTCCCCTGCGCGCGCGATCAGCTGTGCTGCCCGGTTCTCCCCTGCGCGCGCGATCAGCTGTGCTGCCCGGTTCTCCCCTGCGCGCGCGATCAGCTGTGCTGCCGGGTCCTCGCGCTGCTGTCGGGTGGGTGCGCGTGCGATCAGCTGCAAGAGTTTGTCTGAACTGCGCATGACGGCTTCAGACAAACTCTTGTCTTTTATAATATAGGATGGGATTAACACCCCTATTATATCTAAGACCCACTACCAACAAACCACACTCAGTGCAAACCGTCAGTCACTTCTCTGTTTCCTGGCCGATAACAGGAAGCATCAGGTGGCTGAAGTGACTGGGCGGTATGCTAGTAAAGTTATTAAAACAAACGCGTTTCGGCTAATAAATAGCCTTTCTCAATGTTAAACTTCACAATGTCAGATTGTTTAAGCCGAGGCTGTAGCACGCACAGTCTTTTATGACCGTTTCTGTTACCCTCTAGCCAATCACAGCAATCACAGAGAGAAACGCCTTCACGTCTACCAATCACTGTATGTGAATTGTAACGCCCACTGTTAGGCATGCTATGTATGGCTGATGAGTATTCCTTCCATAGTGACCTGCACGCTCATTGGTTGTATTTTGTGAGCTGGTAATTTCCCTTATATTGCACCGATGCTACTATCCATGTCAGAAGGATGCAGTTTCTCACTAAATTCAATGTCAAAAAACATAAGCGATTGCGGTACAATTATATGCAATATATATGTGTTTCCAATCAATACACGTTCACTGATACCACCATGAATAACCACGGCACTTTACAGTGTGCATCTTCAAATAGAAGCACATTTTCGGAGCGGATTTACGCAACTTGAATAGGTTTATGCCTATATGAACGATCATATGATACAAAGCACATTTGGTATATGTTAAATCCTGGTTATGTCTGCCTTGTACCAGCTTGTTACCATAGGTGACTTAGAAAAACATCATTGTTGTTGTGTTTCATTGCTTTTCTACGTTATGGTTACGTTATAAGTATGATTAGGCAAAAGACCTACAAGAAATCCTTTCTGTTGGCGATTATTATGCATATTTTGTTTAAATCACTATTATTCCTGACATCATCTCTGTTACAATATTCCATGAATACAGATTAGTAAGTGATACATCCATAAAGGGGCACGTCTCCATACTGACAGATATTATATCAATATATCCTATCATATCTATACCCATTTAGTCCTGTCTGGAAGACGCTGACTGTTTATTCCTAAATGTCTCCAAACTAGGAGTAGCAATTACGTTTCCAACCCAAAGCTTGTAAAAAAAAAAACACATCTGGATGATGTTGTTTAAGTTGTTTTAAAATGATACTTCTTTTGGCTGGGGAGGTTATTCCCCCCACATTCCAAGACAGAAGATTCAACCTTTATTTACAGCAAGAGGATTTTACGTTATATCGGTGAACAGGGAGGGTAGGGAGAGGGAGGAAAGGGAACGGGAGAGAAGAGAAGAGGAGGGAAGAAGAAGGAAAAAAAAAAAAACACCCCTCCCACCCCCTAAAAAAAAACATACAAAACCCCATTATAGACAAATATGTCTAGTTACTAGGTACGTTTCTAAGTTAGTGTATTTATAAACTCTTTAGCTTCTTGAGGATTGTTTAGAGTATAGCTTTCGCCCTTTGTGTTTACAACTATCTTTGCATGGTACAACATTCTTGCCTGAATGCCTTTCTTAAAGAGCATCGAACAAAATGGGGCCATCTCTCTCCTTTTAAGTGACGTTTCTACCGAGAAGTCCTGAAACAGCAGGATTTTATCTTGACCATACATCAAAGGGTTTATTTTTCTAAAATGGCTCATCAGCATAATTTTATCTTGGAAACATAGGTACTTAACCAAGACTGGCTTAGGTTTAGTGGTGCCATCCGGTTTAGAACGTGCAACCCCCATCCTATGGGCGCTTTCAACTATAAATGGCTTCTCCACATTTTGGATGCCTAACAAGTGGGGTAATTCCACTGCAGCAAAATGAACTAAATCTTGTTGTTGGATGGTTTCAGAAAGGCCTATTATTCTAACATTGCTTCTGCTGGAGCGATTCTCTAAATCCTCCAGCCGTGAGTGTAACGCTTTAATTAACTCCCCTTGTTTTTGAAGAATTGTATCTTGTGCCCCAGCTTGATCTTCCAGATCAGAGACCCTGGATTCTACCTCAGCAAAACGTGTTGAAAATTGTCTTACTTCTCCAGCCAGTTCTGAGATTTCAGCTTTAAGTATATTGAATTGAGGCATAATCAGGTCTGCGATCTGGTTGATCAAGATTTGTTTATCTGGATTTAGAGAAACTGGAGATTGGATTTCTAAACTATTCTCCATCTCACTGCTCTTAGCTTTTTTTCCCCTTTGCTTTGCCAGCATAGCTGGCGATCTATTTTTACCCTGAGTGACAAACCTTTTCATAAAATGAAATCAGGCAATACAGTGCAGTGAAAAAAAAAAAAAAAATTACCACTCTATAAAACAGTGAAAACAACTATCATGTGAACAAAAAGATAGCAAAAATAATGCTAAATGTATATGTATATATACATGTACACACACACACATATATATATATATATATATATATATATATAAACACACACCCCTACCTACAGCACTCTATGTATACCAATGTGAATATTATAAGTCCACGGTGATGAAAATAACTCACTTAGGTTGTGCAAATTCTAATATACTGTGTGTGTGCTGCCGTCAACGCAACACCTTTCCAAAATAAGTATATATTGTGCCTCAATATCTATCAGTGCCTTAAATTACACATTGAATCTGTATATTTTATGCAGTTACAAACTCCTTGTTCCTAATATAAACAGTCAAGGTCACGGTGTAGTACCATCACAACCCTAAATTATTATCGACAGCTATCTATTATTATTGCAGCTCTGTGGGAAAACAGCTAGAAGAGAAGGGGAAAAAAAGGGAGAAAACACAGTATACATAAAAAGACCAATCTTATATATCACTGAAGTCCAGTCAGATTCAGTCCAGATTACAAGCCAGTCTAGGTTTGGAAATAATCTAATTAGTTTGGGGGATCTCCATATATAATCTCAACTTGTCTTGGCTTTCTTTTCCTGGGATTTAGCTCTTCTCTTAGTCCTTCTTAAGCTCAGGTGCTACATGCCTTATACAGTGCCTTATGTTCTTATTCTCGGGGAATAATTACCCCTCTTTACACGTGAGCCACTATTACTTCCCTAAGGACTCAATTCCAACCTTATGTCCCCACTTTGCACAATCAGCGATTCACAAAAGGCGCTTTCTTATTAAGTGTCTAGTGGGGGGTGCGTGCCTCTTCCAACAGAGACTCTCCAGCTCCCTCAAATTAACGGCTTTGGGGTATTAATTTAGGTATACCTGAGGTTTGTCCTCTCTCCTTACAAAAACCCGACCATTCAAAGCCAGAGCACACCCTTATTGATTACACTTTTCAGACAAGGGCTAAAAAAAGAAACAGTTCTGCTCAAGTGAAGATGCTAATATGTTCACCGCTTCAGTGGGACTGCAATAGTGGGAAAAACACCTTTTAGACAAACTCACCCCGGTTCTTGTCTCCGGCTTTCCAGCCCTTGCTTTAACCACGCTTCAAGCTCCTTAGCAGTTCTCTGCCGGGGCAAGCGTCACTCCACTTGTTTACTGATGTAAGGTTTTTTCCTATGCGTCCCACCTCCACCTTTCGCGGAAGCGGCTCCAAGCGTTCACTCACCCGCTCTGCTGGGTCTGTTCACGTTGTCTCGCCGGCTGTGGATTATACTCTGACTCGCATGCACCCCTCCCGATCTAGCACCAAAAGAAGACCTGGGACCTCGATCTTTGCTGTGTCCCGCGCTGGAGCCACGGCACTACCCGTGCGGGTCTCCTTCTCATCAGGTGTCGGCGTCTCTCCGACCGGCTTGCTGGCTCTACCTACACTTGAGATACCCCTCTTTGCCGTCCAGAGCGTCAGCGGTCTCCCCAGAGCGGAGGTTCGTTTGTGCACAGGGGTTTTCTAGGCCTTAGCGACTTGTCCCACTTCAATGGCTAATAGGCTTCCGGCTCGCCACTGTATCTCTTAGCTCAAGTGTAATTTCTCGGCACAAGAGTCTCGGCGTGGTGGGTTAGGATGGCTTGTTATCACCCAGTACTATCGGGTGCTATACTCGCATGTAACTGTAACCCCAAATGGAAGTCAATCACACATACACTTATTAACAATGTACACCTGCATATTAATTGACATCATGTGAAATAAAAATAAATTAAGCTGTTAATGTTTTGCAAATAAACAGCTAGTAAAATAATATTTATCTATATTTTCCAATTTGGATTAGAAAAATATATGCATATTTATGAAATGGAAATCACACTTAAAAAAGTGCTTCATACAAAAAATTAGATATTATATATCTGTAAATAATTTAAAAAGAAAAATATTTATTAATGCCTGTGGCAGGATTTGGCTTTTGGAGGAGAGGTGCTTGGGGTAGAAGTGTGGCGTCTTGTGCGAGGCACACCAGATTCTGGGTCCTGCAGGGAGATGATGTAGGATGCAAGTGAGGAGGGAGTTTGTGGCTTATCTGCGAGCCTCTCCACAGCCTCTGCCAGGCTCTGTAGCCTTCTGAAATCATACTGCTGCTGCAGCCTGGTCAGCCTAAGCTCCCTGTGAATGAGCCTCAGTAGAGCGGGACTGTGCAGGAATATTAGATTCCATGGGGGGACTTGTGGCTCCATAGGCATCTCAGGCACATATTCCTGGCTCTGTGTGGGGTTGTCGTCACTCGGTCTTGGGGTCTGTGAGGGTGGTTCAATATCCAATTGAGGACAGATATTGGTGGGTGGAGGTGGTGATTGTTGTTGTGGTGGTTGCGGCAGCATTTGTTGTGCCATGGGAGTGTGCTGGATCTGCTGTTGAGGTGGCATATGGAGGATGCATCTGCTGATGCTGTGGTGGTGGAGGATGCATCTGATGATACTGTGGTGGTGGAGGATTCATTTGATAATGCTGTGGTGGTGGAGGATGCATCTGATGATGCTGTGGTGGTGGAGGATGCATCTGATGATATGTCATTACAGATGAATATGGGGATGTGGCAGGAACATTTTCAACCTCATAGACCAGTGGCTGTCACTGGCCTCTGGTCTTGTTGAGGACTCATACTCATGTTCCGATTCTGAAACATAAATTGTTATAATTAATTAGTTTGATGAAACATATAACATTTTAAAATCAAATATATAGATATCTATATCTAGATCAGTGGAGGCTCCTCCATATGTGCACTGTCACACGTGAACCCCCAGGGGGCAGAGGAGGGGGGGGGGGGAAATGAGCAGAAGAAAAAAAAATGAGAAAAAAAAAATTATGAAAATTTTTATTTTTATTTATATTATTTTATATTATATTTATTAATAAATGTATTATTTTCCTGTGTGCTGTCTGTGTGTGTGAGACTGTGCAGTGTAACTATCATCATGCATATGATATTAGGCTGAAACCTGTGCAGTGCGATACATAGAAGTATAGGCAAAATCACTTTCCACTTTAAAACTGCATTGACTGCAGCGCCACCTACTGGCCAGCCCATAGCCTTCCTGTTCGCACAGCTCTTAGTGTGCGGGAGCCAGCTGTCACGTGACACTCGCACACTAAGAGCTGAGCTGACTAGAGATTCTCCTACCTAACTGAGCTCTGTACTACAAAGTCCAGCATACATTGCAGAGTTTCCAGGAAGTACAGTGGCCATATTGGATCCCATTGAGAGCACTCCTGATTGCATCAATTGATTCATAAGCAAGCAGATTGCGAGACGACTGGTGGCAGAAGCATTCACCAAAGCATTATGGCTGCGATTGATGTAGAGACGGTTGCCTTCTGTAAGTACCCATTATGCTAAATATAAATGTACCGCAAAGGCAGGGGTAGCAGTCACCCATGTTTAATCCAACCTCTGAAGGAGTGGAGCTGGCAGCTGAATTAACTTTCTATAAGTTGTTATATGAGTGCTACTAGAAAGTTAATTCAGCTGCCAGCTCCGCTCCTTCAGAGGTTGGATTAAACATGGGTGACTGCTACCCCTGCCTTTGCGGTAAACTACATTTCCCATATTGTATAGGAAATTGAGCCTGCACAAGTGCAAAGGCGCCACCTATAGACCACCCTTTTGCAGATTCTTTTGAAGTTCATCGTAACTGCTAGCCGGCAAGTAGTTTATTTTATTTATTGTGAAATGATATAACACTACCCCAGCTCTGTATTACTGAGGCCCAGATGGCAGCTATGCACTGAGAACACAGCACAGCAACCGGACTACCCACGCTGTACCTGCCTGAGCCCGCGTACACAGCCTGCCGCACCTTCGTCATCATTGGGCAATGCTGAGGTGACACAGTGGGTCACGGGTGTAAAAACTGCACACTCTGAACTGGTTTGCCCTGTGCTGTGGGGCTTACTGTAGTCGAGGAGTACTGGGCACTGAGAGGCTGGCAGCGGCCAGACAGGAGCAGCTGTAGCAGGAAGCAGAGGGAGAGATGCAGTGCACTGGAGGTCTGTACCTAAGGGCTCACTGGGGTGGCTGACAGGTGTCATGGCACTTGCAGGAAGAGGGTTGTCGTGTCTTACATATTTCTCAGATAGTTGCAGCTGTACCCACTGTGCCAGACAACATGCAGTATTAAACACTAACCTTACAGTGCCAGTGTGTTATGTATATGTATATATAGATCTGTGTCTGCAGTGCATTTACTTTTCTAAGATTTGTTGGCATTTTTTATTAGAAATCATCATTTTATATACATAAATTATATGTATTTCGTTTTATTTATGCTGAGAAAAGGAACATACTTTTCAAAACATTGAATACCTATATTTAGAATGTGAGTGTATACATAAATAAGATAAAAGTATAATATAATATATATATATATATATATATATATATATATATATATATATATAAAATATATGTGTATATATATGTGTATATATATGTGTATATATATATATGTGTATATATATGTGTGTGTATGCATATATATATGTGTGTGTATATATATATATATGTGTGTGTATATATATATATATATATATATATATATATATATATGTGTGTGTATATATATATATATATATATATATATATATATATATATATCAGCACAGTAAAGAAGGCACTCTCCGTTTAACTCAATCGTTTAACCCCTTAGTGACCAGACCACTTTTCAATTTGTTGACCATCTGGGACCAAGGCTATTTTTGCATTTCTGCGATGTTTGTATTTAACTGTAATTTTCCTCTTACTCATTTACTGTACCCACACATATTATATACTGTTTTTCTCGCCATTTAATGGACTTTCTAAAGATACCATTTTTTTCATCATATCTTATAATTTACTATAAAAAAAAATATAAAATATGAGGAAAAAATGAAAAAAATGCACTTTTTCTAACTTTGAGCCCCAAAATCTCTTACACATCTACAACCACCATAAAATACCAATGCTAAACAGTTTCTAAATTTTGTCCTGAGTTTATAAATACCCAATGTTTACATGTTCTTTGCTTTTTTTGCAAGTTATAGGGCAATAAGTACAAGTAGCACTTTGCTATTTCAAAACCATGTTTTTTCAAAATTGGCGATAGTTACATTGTAACACCAATATCTGTCATGAATCCCTGAATAACCCTTCAAATGTATATATATTTTAAAAGAAGACAACCTAAGGTATTAAACTTGGGGTATTTTGACTTTTTTCATGCAACCATTTTACCACCAATCTATGCCAAAGTTTGGGGGGGAAAAAAAAATAATTTGATTTTTTGACAAAATAGCAATTTAAGAATACATTTACTGATAATATTAAGTGTTACTGCCAAATAACACCCTCATATGTCTTCAGCAGCATCTCCTGGGTACAGTGATACCACCCATGTATAGGTGTGTCGGGTTCTCGGGGGGCTAAAAGCTCTTATTTTTAGGGAGCGCATTCCAGTTTTTCAACTTGGAATTTTCACATCTGTCATCATGCACCCATGTCCTATTTGGGACATTTCTGAAGCTGGTCAATGGAATTTACCCCCATCAAACCATATATTTTTGAAAAGTAGACACCCTAGGGTATTTCAAATGCTTGTATTTTAACACTTTCCATGCACTAATTCAACCACCAGTCTTTGTCAAACTTTTGGGTAGTCATTATTTTGTGTTATTTTTCACACACATTGTACTTTAGGCATGGATTCTCAGTTCCTGTTATGTGTTACTGCCAAAAAAAACCTCAATATGTGTTCAACAACATCTCCTGAGTACAGTGATACCACCCATGTATAGGTGTGTCGGGTTCTCTGGGGGCTAAAAGGCCTTAATTTTAGGAAGCGCATTCCAGTTTTTCAACTTGGAATTTTCACATCGGTCATCATGCACCCATGTCCTATTTGGGACATTTCTGAAGCTGGCCAATGGAATTTACCCCCATCAAACCATATATTTTTGAAAAGTAGACACCCTAGGGTATTTCAAATGCTGGTATTTTAACACTTTCCATGCACTAATTCAACCACCAGTCTTTGTCAAACTTTTGGGTAGTCATTATTTTGTGTTATTTTTCACACACATTGTACTTTAGGCATGGATTCTCAGTTCCTGTTATGTGTTACTACCAAAAAAAACCTCAATATGTGTTCAACAACATCTCCTGAGTACAGTGATACCACCCATGTATAGGTGTGTCGGGTTCTCTGGGGGCTAAAAGGCCTTAATTTTAGGAAGCGCATTCCAGTTTTTCAACTTGGAATTTTCACATCGGTCATCATGCACCCATGTCCTATTTGGGACATTTCTGAAGCTGGTCAATGGAATTTACCCCCATCAAACCATATATTTTTGAAAAGTAGACACCCTAGGGTATTTCAAATGCTTGTATTTTAACACTTTCCATGCACTAATTCAACCACCAGTCTTTGTCAAACTTTTGGGTAGTCATTATTTTGTGTTATTTTTCACAAACATTGTACTTTAGGCATGGATTCTCAGTTCCTGTTATGTGTTACTGCCAAAAAAAACCTCAATATGTGTTCAACAACATCTCCTGAGTACAGTGATACCACCCATGTATAGGTGTGTCGGGTTCTCTGGGGGCTAAAAGGCCTTAATTTTAGGAAGCGCATTCCAGTTTTTCAACTTGGAATTTTCACATCGGTCATCATGCACCCATGTCCTATTTGGGACATTTCTGAAGCTGGTCAATGGAATTTACCCCCATCAAACCATATATTTTTGAAAAGTAGACACCCTAGGGTATTTCAAATGCTTGTATTTTAACACTTTCCATGCACTAATTCAACCACCAGTCTTTGTCAAACTTTTGGGTAGTCATTATTTTGTGTTATTTTTCACACACATTGTACTTTAGGCATGGATTCTCAGTTCCTGTTATGTGTTACTGCCAAAAAAAACCTCAATATGTGTTCAACAACATCTCCTGAGTACAGTGATACCACCCATGTATAGGTGTGTCGGGTTCTCTGGGGGCTAAAAGGCCTTAATTTTAGGAAGCGCATTCCAGTTTTTCAACTTGGAATTTTCACATCGGTCATCATGCACCCATGTCCTATTTGGGACATTTCTGAAGCTGGTCAATGGAATTTACCCCCATCAAACCATATATTTTTGAAAAGTAGACACCCTAGGGTATTTCAAATGCTTGTATTTTAACACTTTCCATGCACTAATTCAACCACCAGTCTTTGTCAAACTTTTGGGTAGTCATTATTTTGTGTTATTTTTCACACACATTGTACTTTAGGCATGGATTCTCAGTTCCTGTTATGTGTTACTACCAAAAAAAACCTCAATATGTGTTCAACAACATCTCCTGAGTACAGTGATACCACCCATGTATAGGTGTGTCGGGTTCTCTGGGGGCTAAAAGGCCTTAATTTTAGGAAGCGCATTCCAGTTTTTCAACTTGGAATTTTCACATCGGTCATCATGCACCCATGTCCTATTTGGGACATTTCTGAAGCTGGTCAATGGAATTTACCCCCATCAAACCATATATTTTTGAAAAGTAGACACCCTAGGGTATTTCAAATGCTTGTATTTTAACACTTTCCATGCACTAATTCAACCACCAGTCTTTTGCAAACTTTTGGGTAGTCATTTTTTTGTGTTATTTTTCACACACATTGTACTTTAGGCATGGATTCTCAGTTCCTTTTATGTGTTACTGCCAAAAAACACCTCAATATGTGTTCAACAACATCTCCTGAGTACAGTGATACCACCCATGTATAGGTGTGTTGGGTTCTCTGGGGGCTAGAAGGCCTTATTTTTAGGAAGCGCATTCCAGTTTTTCAACTTGGAATTTTCACATCGGTCATCATGCACCCATGTCCTATTTGGGACATTTCTGAAGCCGGTCAATGAAATTTACCCCCATAAAACCATATATTTTTGAGAAGTAGACCCCCTAGGGTATTTGAAATGCTGGTATTTTCACACTTTCCATGAACTTATTTAACCACCAGTCTTTGTCAAACTTTTGGGTAGTCATTTTTTTGTGTTATTTTTCACACACATTGTACTTTAGGCATGGATTCTCAGTTCCTGTTATGTGTTTACTGCCAAAAAACACCTCAATATGTGTTCAACAACATCTCCTGAGTACAGTGATACCACCCATGTATAGGTGTGTTGGGTTCTCTGGGGGCTAGAAGGCCTTATTTTTAGGAAGCGCATTCCAGTTTTTCAACTTGGAATTTTCACATCGGTCATCATGCACCCATGTCCTATTTGGGACATTTCTGAAGCCGGTCAATGAAATTTACCCCCATAAAACCATATATTTTTGAGAAGTAGACACCCTAGGGTATTTGAAATGCTGGTATTTTCACACTTTCCATGAACTTATTTAACCACCAGTCTTTGTCAAACTTTTGGGTAGTCATTTTTTTGTGTTATTTTTCACACACATTGTACTTTAGGCATGGATTCTCAGTTCCTGTTATGTGTTTACTGCCAAAAAACACCTCAATATGTGTTCAAAAACATCTCCTGAGTACAGTGATACCACCCATGTATAGGTGTGTTGGGTTCTCTGGGGGCTAGAAGGCCTTATTTTTAGGAAGCGCATTCCATTTTTTACACTTCCCATTTTCACATCCCATGCACCCATGTTCTATTTAAGACATTTCTGAAGCCGGCCAATGTAATTTACCCCCATAAAACCATATATTTTTGAAAAGTAGACATCCTAGGGTATTTCAAATGCAGGTGTTTTAACACTTTCCATACACTAATTCAACCACTAGTCTTTGTCAAACTATTGGGCATTCATTTCTTTGTGTTATTTTTCACATACATTGTACTTTAGACATGGATTCACAGCTCCTGTTATGTGTTACTACCAAAGAAGACACCAATATGTGGTCACCAACATCTCCTGAGTTCAGTGATACCACCTATGCATAGGTTTGGTGGCTTGTTTGGGCGGTGCAATGCCAAATGTCTGACATGTGTTTGTGATTTTTTTTCACATTTAACATATTTTCTTTGCCTATCGTCTTTTTTTGGGGGTCTTTTAACATACCCCAATTTATTTGTTTTCCATAAATGTGATTATATTTAAAAAGTTGACCCCCCAAGGTATTATACATGGAGTGGTTTGATGACTTTGATGCAACCGTTTTAGCCCAAAAAATTGGAGAAAGTATATGGTGGTAATTTTTCAATTTTCATTGTTACAGACACATTGCTTTTTTACTATGATTTAGGAGAGACTGTTGTAAGTTATTGCAAAAGAATACTTTAGGTTGTTTTCTGCAAGGCACCCTGAGTACACCTATGCCCCCCATGCATAGGTTTGCCAGGATTTTGGGAAGGTTATGTTACATGATTTTAGTTATTAAAAATGAGAGTATTTCTTCTGATAGGCCTATCTTTAGTTTGGGGCCTATCACATACCCCACTTTTATTTATTGCATTCAAAGTGTATATTTTTTAAATGTTGACACCCCAAGGTATTGTATATGGTGTGCTTTGATGCCTTTGAAGCAACCGTTTTAGCCCAAAAAATTGGAGAAAGTATATGGTGGTAATTTTTCAATTTTCATTTTTACAGACACATTGCTTTTTGACTATGATTTAGGAGAGATTGTTGTAAGTTATTGCAAAAGAATACTTCAGGTTGTTTTCTGCAAGGCACCCTGAGTACACCTATGCCCCCCATGCATAGGTTTGCCAGGATTTTGGGAAGGTTATGTTACAATTTTATGACTTGTGATTTTAGTTATTAAAAATGAGAGTATTTCTTCTGATAGGCCTATCTTTAGTTTGGGGCCTATCGCATACCCCACTTTTATTTATTGCATTCAAAGTGTATATTTTTTAAATGTTGACACCCCAAGGTATTGTATATGGTGTGCTTTGATGCCTTTGAAGCAACCGTTTTAGCCCAAAAAATTGGAGAAAGTGTATGGTGGTAATTTTTCAATTTTCATTTTTACAGACACATTGCTTTTTGACTATAATTTAGGAGAGACTGTTGTAAGTTATTACAAAAACATACTTCAGGTTGTTTTCTGCAAGGCACCCTGAGAACACCTATGTCCCCCATGCATAGGTTTGACAGGGGTTTTGGTTAAAAAAAAAACAGGCCCAATTTTAGAAAAAAATAGAGTAGTGAAATGTAAAAATCTGGCACAGTAAAAGTAAAAAAAACAAAAAAACATCTAACTGTAAACATAACCAAAAAAAATATATATATATGTAACAGCAAATGTATTTATTTTTTTAAAAATTGACCATTGTATGGTACCGCTTGAAGCAGTCCCCAATGCAGAGTGCAGGCTGTCCAGGGCAATCAGGACAGTAATATATGGTGTCCCTTCTCTTCCCCCTCTTGGTACAGACTCTGCATTTTTTTGTGTGGTTTCTGCTTTGTGGCAGTAGGGGGGATTTTAAAAATAAAATGGGTAGCCCCAACTCTGCTCTCTCCCATCACCGCCCGGGGAGCAGGTGCATCATGGTACAAAATCCCCGTAATAATCTGGAGCTGAAACTGTAAAAAAGTCTTTTTAACTCTGGGGTTTGCTTTTTTGAACAACAAAAAAGCGTTGTGGGTTGCAATCTGCATTAGGTAAATTGCAACCTTTTTGTACCAGGCCCTTGTCTTCCGCATAATTAGGTAGGGCTGCAGCAGCTGATCAGCCAGATCAACCCCACCCATATGCCGGTTATAAGACTTGATGCACACTGGCTTCCTTATGATCTCAGCTCTGCCACGTACAGAAACCGCCACCGTCCTCTCTGTGTGGATGGTGGTAAGAAGGTATACATCCTTCTTGTCTCTGTACTTCAGTGCCAACAGCTCCTCTTGGCGCAGAGCTGAGGTCTCCCCCCTTCGTAGCCGGGTGCGTACAAGCTGTCCTGGGAAACCTGCGCGGTTCTTTTTAATTGTACCGCAAGCTACTGTATCAAAGCAATACAGTAGCTTGAACAAAAGGACACTTGTATAAAAATTGTCTAAGTACAAGTGATACCCTTTGTTCATTAGGGGTAATATCAGGTCCCAGACAATCTTGCCAGTGGTTCCCATATGTTCTGGGCAACCTGGAGGGTCAAGGTGGCTATCCTTTCCCTCATACACCCGGAAGGCCTGAGTATACCCAGTCTCGCTGTCACAGAGCTTATACACCTTTACCCCATATCTGGAGCGTTTGGAAGGAATATACTGCTTGAATCCCAGCCTTCCCTTATACTTCATTAGGGATTCATCAACGCATATATTCCTTCCAGGTGTATAAGCCTCTGCAAACCTGGCAGAAAAGTGGGTTATCAGGGGGCGGATTTTATACAGCCTGTCAAATTGGGGATGCTCCCTAGGGGGGCACAGGCTGTTGTCGCTGAAGTGCATGAAATGCAGAATCATTTCATACCTCTTCCTCGACATAGTCTGGGAGAAAATGGGGGTAGAGCAGATGGGGCTAGTACTCCAGTAGGAGCGAATGGAGGGTTTCTTTATGATGCCCATCAGCATAGTCAATGCCCAGAATTTTTTGAATTCTGGCACATTGATGGGGGCCCATTGCTGCTTTGCCAAATATGTTCCAGGCTTTGCAGCACGGAACTGATGGGCATATAAATTAGTTTGGGCGACAATGTTCCCCAATATATCATCGCCCAGAAACACTTCCAGAAACTGCTGGGGGCTAAAACCTGCCACATCTATATTTATGCCAGCATTTGCTGTGAAGGGTGGGATATCTGGCCTCTGGAGATGAGGCGTTACCCACTCTTCAGCAGCAATGGCAGCAACACGCCTCCTTCTGGCAGGGGGGCTAGCAGGGGGGCTGGCAGGGGGGCTAGCAGCCACAGATACATCACTATCAGTTGAGACTGCATCTAGTGATGTATCTGAGCACATGGCAGGGTCAAAATTGGGGTCTGAGTCAGAAATAGAGGCATCTGACTCTGACGCAAGGATGGCATACGCCTCCTCAGCACTATATCTTTTCTGTGACATTTTTGTATCACAGAAAACAATTACTAAAAAAAATTAAATTAACTAAATTAATTAACTAAATTAACTAGCAAAAAAGTACAGCTATGCTACTGCCAGTGATTTATAGCGATCACTGGCAAGCTAGAGGTTAATGGCTCTGAAAATTAAATTAAATTAACTAAATGTTTCTGAAAAGAGCCTTTGGGTTTTTAAAAAATTACAACAACAAAATTAACCCCTAAAAAAATGCACAGACAGCAAAAAAGTACAGCTATGCAACTGCCAGTGATTTATAGCGATCACTGGCAAGCTAGGGGTTAATGGCTCTGAAAATTAAATTAAATTAACTAAATTAATTAACTAAATTAACTAGCAAAAAAGTACAGCTATGCTACTGCCAGTGATTTATAGCGATCACTGGCAAGCTAGGGGTTAATGGCTCTGAAAATTAAATTAAATTAACTAAATGTTTCTGAAAAGAGCCTTTGGGTTTTTAGAAAATTACAACAACAAAATTAACCCCTAAAAAAATGCACAGACAGCAAAATGCAGCAAAAAAAAAAGTGCACCTTTGCTACTGCCAGTGATATATAGCGATCACTGGCAAGCTAGGGGTTAATGGCTCTGAAAATTAAATTAAATTAACTAAATGTTTCTGAAAAGAGCCTTTGGGTTTTTAAAAAATTACAACAACAAAATTAACCCCTAAAAAAATGCACAGACAGCAAAAAAGTACAGCTATGCAACTGCCAGTGATTTATAGCGATCACTGGCAAGCTAGGGGTTAATGGCTCTGAAAATTAAATTAAATTAACTAAATGTTTCTGAAAAGAGCCTTTGGGTTTTTAAAAAATTACAACAACAAAATTAACCCCTAAAAAAATGCACAGACAGCAAAATGCAGCAAAAAAAAAAGTGCACCTTTGCTACTGCCAGTGATATATAGCGATCACTGGCAAGCTAGGGGTTAATGGCTCTGAAAATTAAATTAAATTAACTAAATGTTTCTGAAAAGAGCCTTTGGGTTTTTAAAAAATTACAACAACAAAATTAACCCCTAAAAAAACGCACAGACAGCAAAATGCAGCAAAAAAAAGTGCACCTATGTTACTGCCAGTGATATATAGTGATCACTGGCAAGCTAGGGGTTAATGGCTCTGAAAAGAGCCTTTGGTTCTATATTTTTTAACAAATAAAAGAAATAAATCTCTCTCTCTGCTAAATACAGGTCTCTCTCTCTCTCCAACAAAATGGCAAGTGAGGAGAGGGAGGGAGATCCACACTGATCATAGTCAATATTTACAAATATTGACATGATCAGACAAATGGGGTATTTTATTATTATTTTTTTTTTTAGGGTGGGAGGCTCAGATTGGGTGACCCTAGCTTGCCCCTATGATGATGCAGGCTAGGGACACCCTCAGAGGCCCCATGATGCACTGGGCATCGCCATCTTGGATGCCTAGTGAAGGGGGAGGGGGGGGGCTATTTAGGGCTTTTTTTTATTTTATTCGTTTTTTTTTTTTTTAATTTTTAACTTTTATTTTACAACTAACTAAGTGCCTCGACCCACCGAGGCACTTAGCACACAAGCAGAGCATCGGAAGCGTGTCCGATCGCTTCCGATGCTCTGAAACACTGCCGGGCTCCACGTGGAGCGAAACCGGAAGTGATCACTCGTGGGGGAGTGATCAATCCGGTCCCGGCACTCGGGAACAGTATTGCAGGATGCCTAGACCTCAAGGCAAGCCTGCAATACTGTTAGAGCAGCTGGAAGCGATTTCGATCGCTTCCAGTGCTCTGTTAAACCGACGACGTATGCCATACGTCCTCGGTCGTTAAGTGCTTTTTTTTTGAGGACGTATGGCATACGTCGTCGGTCGTTAAGGGGTTAATGGTAAACGTTTTCCATTAAACGATTGAGTTAAAAGGAGAGTTCCTTCTTTACTGTGCTGATATTTGATTGTTTGTAAGTGCACCCCGGCAGCTGGATGATAAACAAAGAGTGCTGGTTCCCTGCTTCTGTTTGTATATATATATATATATATATATATATATATATATATATATATATATATATATATGTGTGTGTATATATATGTGTGTGTATATATATATATATATATATATATATATATATATATATATATATATATATATATATATATATATATATATATATATCCTTATACTGCGGCTGCCCCAGTGACAGGACTCTTGTACCCAGTATATATATAAAATGGGCGGAGCCATCTGAGGGGCGGGGATAGTGCTCCCCCATCTTCAAAAGTCACCAGCCGCCACTGATCTAGATATATAGATAGATATATACAGTAGATATAGTTCTGTGTGTAAAGTTATTTTGAGGGGACAGCAAATTTACACTGTTATACAGGCTGTACACTCACTACTTTACATTGTAGAAAAGTGTCATTTCTTCAGTGTTGTCACATGAAAAGATATAATAAAATATTTACAAAAATGTGAGGGGTTTACTCACTTTTGGGAGATAGTGTATATATATATTTATATAATTATTATTATTTCTATAAAAACTTAAACATATTTAACCAGAGGTGTATATTTAAAGATTGTGCCTTCAAGTGACTTTTTGTATTACATTTGTCCATATATATGACAGTGACGTGCAGTGAGCTGAGGCACTGGCTAGGATATGCCTTCATTCTTTAGATATCCTTTGTTGAATAAATAGCAATGTACATGGGTGAGCCAATCACATGAGGTATCTATTGTGCAGCCACCAATCAGCAGCTACTGAGCATATTTAGATATGATTTTCAACAAAGGATATCAAGAGAATGAAGGAAATTCGATATTAGATGTAAATTGGACAGAGGGGGTGGGAGAGACAGGGAGAGAGAGATAGAGAGACAGACAGAGGGGAGAGAGAGACACAAAGAGAGACAGAGGGGAGAGAGACAGAGAAAGAGACCATGGGGAGAATGATACATGTAAGGAGAGAGACAGAGGGGATGGGAGAGACAGGGAGAGAGAGATGGATAGAGAGAGACAGAGGGGAGAGAGAGAGAGAAATAGAGACACAGATGGGAGAGAGAGAGACAGAGGGGGAGGGAGAAAGGGAGAGACAGAGGGGGAGGGAGAGAGGGAGAGACAGAGGGGGAGGGAGAGAGACAGAGGGGAGAGTGAGAGAGACACAGAGGGGAGAGAGAGAGACTGAGAGAGGGAGAGAGAGGGGATGGAGAGAGAGGGGATAGAGAGACAGAGGGAAAGGGATAGAGAGACAGAGGGAGAGGGATAGAGAGACAGAGGGATAGGGATAAAGAGACAGAGGGATAGGAGACAGAGGGGGAGGGATAGGAGACAGAGGGGACCTGGGGGAAGGATAGAGAGAGAGAGACAGAGGGGAGAGAGAGACAGAGGGAGAGAGACAGAGGGGAGAGAGAGACAGAGGGGAGAGAGAGAGAGAGGGGGAGGGAGAAAGGGAGAGACAGAGGGGAGAGAGAGAGAGAGACAGACAGAGGGGATAGAGAGAGACAGAGGGAGAGGGATAAAGAGACAGAGGGGGAGGGATAGGAGACAGAGGGGGAGGGATAGGAGACAGAGGGGGAGGGATAGAGAGAGAGAGACAGATGGGAGAGAGAGACAGAGGGGAGAGGGAGAAAGAGAGAGAGACAGAGGGGAGAGAGAGAGACAGAGGGGAGATAGAGAGAGAGACAGAGGGGGGAGAGAGAGAGAGAGAGACAGAGGGGAAAGAGAGAGAGACAGAAGGGAGAGAGAGACAGAAGGGAGAGAGAGACAGAGGGGAGAGAGAGAGAGAGACAGAGGGGAGAGAGAGAGGGGGGAGAGAGAGAGAGACAGACAGAGGGGAGAGAGACAGACAGAGGGGAGAGAGAGAGACAGAGGGGAGGGAGAGAGAGACAAAGGGGAGGGAGAGAGAGAGACAGAGGGGAGAGAGAGAGGGGAGAGAGAGAGAGACAGAGGGGAGAGAGACAGAGGGGAAAGAGAGAGAGACAGAAGGGAGAGAGAGACAGAGGGGAGAGAGAGAGACAGAGGGGAGAGAGAGAGAGAGGGGGGAGAGAGAGAGAGACAGACAGAGGGGAGAGAGACAGACAGAGGGGAGAGAGAGAAACAGAGGGGAGGAAGAGAGAGACAAAGGGGAGGGAGAGAGAGAGACAGAGGGGAGAGAGAGAGAGAGAGAGAGAGGGGAGAGAGAGAGACAGAGGGGAGAGAGAGAGACAGAGGGGGAGAGAGAGAGAGGGGAGAGAGAGACAGAGGGGAGAGAGAGAGACAGAGGGGAGAGAGAGACAGACAGAGGGGAGAGAGAGAGAGACAGAGGGGAGAGAGAGAGGGGGAGGGGAGGGAGAGAGGGAGAGAGAGAGAGGGGGGAGAGAGAGAGACAGACAGAGGGGAGAGAGACAGACAGAGGGGAGAGAGAGAGACAGAGGGGAGAGAGAGAGAGAGACAGAGGGGAGAGAGAGAGAGGGGGGAGAGAGACAGACAGAGGGGAGAGAGACAGACAGAGGGGAGAGAGAGAGACAGAGGGGAGGGAGAGAGAGACAAAGGGGAGGGAGAGAGAGAGACAGAGGGGAGAGAGAGAGGGGAGAGAGAGAGAGACAGAGGGGAGAGAGACAGAGGGGAAAGAGAGAGAGACAGAAGGGAGAGAGAGACAGAGGGGAGAGAGAGACAGAGGGGAGAGAGAGAGAGAGGGGGGAGAGAGAGAGAGACAGACAGAGGGGAGAGAGACAGACAGAGGGGAGAGAGAGAAACAGAGGGGAGGAAGAGAGAGACAAAGGGGAGGGAGAGAGAGAGACAGAGGGGAGAGAGAGAGACAGAGGGGAGAGAGAGAGAGAGAGAGAGGGGAGAGAGAGAGACAGAGGGGAGAGAGAGAGACAGAGGGGGAGAGAGAGAGAGACAGAGGGGAGAGAGAGAGGGGGAGGGGAGGGAGAGAGGGAGAGAGAGAGGGGGGGGGGGGAGAGAGAGAAAGAGAGGGAATAGAGAGAGAGAGAGAGAGAGAGGGGGTAGAGAGAGGGGGTAGAGAGAGAGGGGGGAGAGAGAGGGGATAAAGAGAGAGAGAGAGAGACAGAGAGACAGAGGGGATAGAGAGAGACAGAGGGGATAGAGAGAGAGAGAGGGGATAGAGAGAGAGGGGGGATAGAGAGACAGAGGGGATAGAGAGAGAGACAGAGGGGATAGAGAGAGAGACAGAGGGGATAGAGAGAGAGAGAAAGAGAGACAGAGGGGACAGAGAGAGACAGAGGGGATAGAGAGAGACAGAGGGGATAGAGAGAGAGAGGGGATAGAGAGAGAGAGAGAGAGGATAGAGAGACAGAGGGGATAAAGAGAGAGACAGAGGGGATAGAGAGAGAGAGACAGAGGGGATAGAGAGAGATAGAGGGGATAGAGAGAGACAGAGGGGATAGAGAGAGAGAGGGGATAGAGAGAGAGAGGGGATAGAGAGAGAGAGGGGATAGAGAGAGAGAGGGGATAGAGAGACAGAGGGGATAGAGAGAGAGACAGAGGGGATCGAGAGAGAGACAGAGGGGGTAGAGAGAGAGAGACAGAGGGGATAGAGAGAGAGACAGAGGGATAGAGAGACAGAGGGATAGAGAGACAGAGGGATAGGGATAAAGAGACAGAGGGATAGGGATAAAGAGACAGAGGGGGAGGGATAGGAGACAGAGGGGGAGGGATAGAGAGAGAGACAGAGGGGAGAGGGAGACAGAGGGAGAGGGGAGAGAGAGAGAGAGACAGACAGAGGGGGAAGGAGAAAGGGAGAGACAGAGGGGAAAGAGAGAGAGAGTTAGAGACAGAGTGGGGAGAGAGAGAGAGACACACACAGACAGAGGGGATAGAGAGAGACAGAGGAGATAAAGAGAGACAGAGGGAGAGGGATAAAGAGACAGAGGGGGAGGGATAGGAAACAGAGGGGGAGGGATAGAGAGATAGAGACAGAGGGGGGAGAGAGAGAGAGAGACAGAGGGGAGAGAGAGACAGAGGGGAGAGAGAGAGACAGAGGGGAGAGAGAGAGACAGAGGGGATAGAGAGAGACAGAGGGGATAGAGAGAGAGACAGAGGGGATAGAGAGAGACAGAGGGGATAGAGAGAGACAGAGGGGATAGAGAGAGAGACAGAGGGGATAGAGAGAGAGAGAAAGAGAGACAGAGGGGATAGAGAGAGACAGAGGGGAGAGAGAGAGACAGAGGGGATAGAGAGAGACAGAGGGGATAGAGAGAGAGATAGAGGGGATAGAGAGAGAGACAGAGGGGATAGAGAGAGACAGAGGGGATAGAGAGAGAGACAGAGGGGATAGAGAGAGAGAGAAAGAGAGACAGAGGGGATAGAGAGAGACAGAGGGGATAGAGAGAGACAGAGGGGATAGAGAGAGAGAGGGGATAGAGAGAGAGAGAGGGGATAGAGAGACAGAGGGGATAAAGAGAGACAGAGGGGATAGAGAGAGAGAGGGGATAGAGAGAGACAGAGGGGATAGAGAGAGAGAGGGGATAGAGAGAGACAGAGGGGAGAGAGAGACAGAGGGGAGAGAGAGAGACAGAGGGGAGAGAGAGAGACAGAGGGGATAGAGAGAGACAGAGGGGATAGAGAGAGAGACAGAGGGGATAGAGAGAGACAGAGGGGATAGAGAGAGACAGAGGGGATAGAGAGAGAGACAGAGGGGATAGAGAGAGAGAGAAAGAGAGACAGAGGGGAGAGAGAGAGACAGAGGGGAGAGAGAGAGACAGAGGGGATAGAGAGAGACAGAGGGGATAGAGAGAGAGACAGAGGGGATAGAGAGAGAGACAGAGGGGATAGAGAGAGACAGAGGGGATAGAGAGAGAGACAGATGGGATAGAGAGAGAGAGAAAGAGAGACAGAGGGGATAGAGAGAGACAGGGGGGATAGAGAGAGACAGAGGGGATAGAGAGAGAGAGGGGATAGAGAGAGAGAGAGGGGATAGAGAGACAGAGGGGATAAAGAGAGAGACAGAGGGGATAGAGAGAGAGAGACAGAGGGGATAGAGAGAGATAGAGGGGATAGAGAGAGACAGAGGGGATAGAGAGAGAGAGGGGATAGAGAGAGAGAGGGGATAGAGAGAGAGAGGGGATAGAGAGAGAGAGGGGATAGAGAGAGAGAGGGGATAGAGAGACAGAGGGGATAGAGAGACAGAGGGGATCGAGAGAGAGACAGAGGGGGTAGAGAGAGAGAGACAGAGGGGATAGAGAGAGAGACAGAGGGATAGAGAGACAGAGGGATAGAGAGACAGAGGGATAGGGATAAAGAGACAGAGGGATAGGGATAAAGAGACAGAGGGGGAGGGATAGGAGACAGAGGGGGAGGGATAGAGAGAGAGACAGAGGGGAGAGGGAGACAGAGGGAGAGGGGAGAGAGAGAGAGAGACAGACAGAGGGGGAAGGAGAAAGGGAGAGACAGAGGGGAAAGAGATAGAGAGTTAGAGACAGAGTGGGGAGAGAGAGAGAGACACACACAGACAGAGGGGATAGAGAGAGACAGAGGAGATAAAGAGAGACAGAGGGAGAGGGATAAAGAGACAGAGGGGGAGGGATAGGAAACAGAGGGGGAGGGATAGAGAGATAGAGACAGAGGGGGGAGAGAGAGAGAGAGACAGAGGGGAGAGAGAGACAGAGGGGAGAGAGAGAGACAGAGGGGAGAGAGAGAGACAGAGGGGAGAGAGAGAGACAGAGGGGAGAGAGAGACAGAGAGGAGAGAGAGACAGAGGGGGGAGAGAGAGAGACAGAGGGGGGAGAGAGAGAGACAGAGGGGAGAGAGAGAGAGAGACAGAGGGGAGAGAGAGACAGAGGGGGGAGAGAGAGAGAGAGAGAGAGACAGAGGGGAGAGAGAGATAGACAGATGAGAGAGAGACAGAGAGAGACAGAGGGGAGAGAGAGACACAGAGGGGAGAGAGAGAGAGACACAGAGGGGAGAGAGAGAGACAGAGGGGAGAGAGAGAGAGAGACAGAGGGGAGAGAGAGAGAGACAGAGAGAGGGACAGAGGGGAGAAAGAGATAGACAGAGGAGAGAGAGACAGAGAGAGACAGAGGGGAGAGAGAGAGAGAGACAGAGGGGAGAGAGAGAGAGAGAGACAGACAGAGGGGAGAGAGAGATAGACAGAGGAGAGAGAGACAGAGAGAGACAGAGGGGAGAGAGAGACACAGGGGGGAGAGAGAGAGACAGAGGGGAGAGAGAGAGAGACAGAGGGGAGAGAGAGAGAGAGACAGAGGGGAGAGAGAGAGAGACAGAGGGGAGAGAGAGACACAGAGGGGAGAGAGAGAGAGACAGAGGGGAGAGAGAGAGAGAGAGACAGACAGAGGGGAGAGAGAGATAGACAGAGGAGAGAGAGACAGAGAGAGACAGAGGGGAGAGAGAGACACAGGGGGGAGAGAGAGAGACAGAGGGGAGAGAGAGAGAGACAGAGGGGAGAGAGAGAGAGAGAGAGAGAGAGAGACAGAGGGGAGAGAGAGAGAGACAGAGGGGAGAGAGAGATAGACAGAGGAGAGAGAGAGACAGACAGAGGGGAGAGAGAGAGAGACAGACAGGGGGGAGAGAGAGAGACAGAGGGGAGAGAGAGACACAGAGGGGAGAGAGAGAGAGAGAGAGAGAGAGAGAGAGAGACAGAGGGGAGAGTGAGAGACAGAGGGGAGAGAGAGAGACAGAGGGGAGAGAGAGAGAGAGACAGAGGGGAGAGAGAGAGAGACAGACAGAGGGGAGAGAGAGACAGACAGAGGGGAGAGAGAGAGACAGACAGAGGGGAGAGAGAGACAGACAGAGGGGAGAGAGACAGACAGAGGGGAGAGAGAGAGACAGACAGGGGGAGAGAGAGAGACAGAGGGGAGAGAGACAGAGGGGAGAGAGAGAGACAGGGGGGGGAGGGAGAGAGGGGGGAGGGAGAGGGGGGGAGAGAGGGAGAGAGAGAGGGACAGAGGGGAGAGAGAGACAGAGGGGAGAAAGAGAGAGAGACAGAGGGGAGAGGGAGAGATAGAGGGGAGAGAGAGGGAGACAGAGGAGGAGAGAGAGAGACACAGGGATGGGGGGGAGAGAGACACAGGGAGGGGGGAGAGAGACACAGGGAGGGGGAGAGAGACACACGGAGGGGGGAGAGAGACACACGGAGGGGGGAGAGACACACAGGGAGGGGGGGAGAGAGACACAGGGAGGGGGGGAGAGAGACACAGGGAGGGGGAAGAGAGACACAGGGAGGGGGGTAGAGAGACACATGGAGGGGGGGGAGAGAGACACAGGGAGGGGGGGAGAGAGACACAGGGAGGGGGGAGAGAGACACAGGGGAGGGGGGGAGAGAGTCACAGGGGAGGGGGGGGGAGAGAGCCACAGGGGAGGGAGGGGAGAGCCACAGGGGAAGGGGGGGGAGAGACACAGGGGAGGGGGGGAGAGACACAGGACAGTTATCTAACATCCATTACTGACACATGCTCAGAGCTATTTTCCACGTTCAGAGGTCAGTAAACCTTCACCTTAAACACATAAATATAACTTAAAGAGATATTGTACTTCAGATTGATACCGCAGTATAAAATGGGCACTTCCTAGTAATCCTAATCAGTTCACTTCACTAGCATGGCCACGGCAGCTGCACTGCTGCTCTTAGCCTCTCACTGACCTTAATGAGCCTCAGGCTCACACCGACACCGTGACCATCTGGCATCCATCTCCGACTGAGACACTCGTGGCAGACTGGCAGCGGCTGCAGTGCAGAGTCCATCCATCGCCTCTCACCGACCTCTTGAGTCTTCACAGTCACACTTCGATCACTGTCTGGGCGGGCACCTGACAGTCACAGCACGTCTCTCACTCCGCGCCGCCTGGGATGATCTCCGACACCCACTTGCCGCAACAGTCCCACCCACTGACTAGTCACTCACTGTCAGTGAGACTGGGACCACGCGCTGATTGGCTGAGGCGGGGCAGGCAGGGCTGAGAGGGCTCCCGAGGCTGCCATAGACCAGCCTCTATTGGGAGCGGTATGGGCCGTGAAGAGGAGACATTAAATGTTGTCACCACTGGGTGGCAGTCTCCTGCGGCCCATACAAACAAATACAATCATATTGCGCAACGGAAGGGCTCACAGCCTCTACCTACTTGTGCAATATGATTGTATTTGTACTTGAGAAAATGTAATAATAAAAAGATAGCTAAGTTGGTGGCAGGGGGGGGTGGGGTGGTAGGGGGGTCACTAATTAATACAAAAACATTTTTTATATGACAGCACGTCACTGATATATGATATAGATAGAAAGAATTAAAATCTATACCCTTGCTTGTTTGAGCAGATAGCCACTCCAGAAATCATGATGAATGTATCCACTACAACTATGTTAAGATGCACTTAAAGGGACACTCAATCAAAATTAAACTTTCATGATTGAGATAGAGAATGTCATTTTAAACAACTTTCCAATTTACTCCCATTAACAAAATGTGCACAGTCTTTTTATAGTTACTCTTTTTGAGTCACCAGCTCTGACTGAGCATGTGCAAGAATAAGTGTGTATGCATTTGTGAATGGCTGATGGCTGTCACATGGTACGTGTATGCATTTGTGATTGGCTGATGGCTGTCATATGGTACAGGGGGGAGTGGAAAAAGGAATAACTTTTAAAATTGTCAGAAAAAAAATCTACTACTCATTTGAAGTACAGACTAAGTGATATTGCATTGTCTTGTTATCTCGTATTTGTTTATTATACAAATCTACTATGTTGACTGGTCCTTTAAAGGGGCAGTAAAGTCAAATTTATTTTTTTATGATTCAGAGAGAGCATACAATTTTAGGCAACTTTCTAATTTACTACTATTATCATATTTTCTTCCTTCTCTTGGTATCTTTATTTGAAAAGCAAGAATGTAAAGCTTAAGAGCCGGCCCATTTTTGTTTCAGAACCTGGGTTGCTCTTGCTTATTGGGTGGCTAAATGTAGCCACCAATCACGAGCGCTATCCTGGGTGCTGAACCAAAAATGTGACGACTCCTTAGCTTACATTCCTACTTTTTCAAATAAAAATAACAGGTATCCTCCACCCAAACCTCGGCTCCTAGACCTGCCCATACTACTCCCTACTTCCCCCTCCCTCTATCCCCCTTCTCCACTGTCTTCCCCCTAGCCACCCCCTTCCCAACTCCACTAGGCCTATCCATCCCTTTCTCCTTACTCCCTAACTCTAACCTAACACTAAAGTCCCTAGCTTACCTACCTAGACTAATTCACCTAATTAAATTCTAAATTAAATATCCCCAAAACTAACTACCTAACCTATCTAGACCCTAATTAAGGGAATAGTAGTTAAAGGGGAGATGGAAAGTTGGATAGGGGGTTAATGAAAGGGGTAATAAAGGAAGATGGGGATATGGGGGGTTAATGAAAAAAAAATGTGAATGTGTTTGTATTAAATAAAAGTGTGTGTGTGTGTTTTGTGTATAAACTAATGTGTGTTAATTAACTAATGTATGGATGTGTGTGTGTGTTCCTAATATTATATGAGGCCTACAATAAGAATATATGAAAATAAAATATCAAACTCTCCACTAACTCTCAAACAACTCTCAAAACCACCAAACTCCTACCAACGCAACTAGCTCCCGTGTCTTTCTCTCTAGAGGTGATCACAGGTAAAGAGCGCAGGTGAAAAACGTTATTCTTAAAGACAGAGGTCGGGTTACCATGTCAATGCACTTGTTATGGTGCGCTTTTCATCAAATCCGACATCGGTTGGCAGCGCAAACTTACGTACGGTCGAAAAGAGAGAACAAAGAAATATTGATAATAGGAGTAAATTAGACAGTTGATTATAATTGCTGCTCTATCTGAATCATTAAAGAATCATTGCGTTTACTATCCCTTTAAGTTAATGTGCAAATCATGTTAAGTTAATGTGCAAATAATGTTTTATACATCAGTTAATGTGTAAAACATTATTTGTCCTCAACCTACCTAGGTATGTTTTCCACTGATGTTTGAAAACAATTGATTACTAGCCATATGTAAAATAGATAATATATTCTATATTCTGTATTACACATATGTGTGATTACATTGATATTTTAAGCACAAAGCCTATGTATATTTCTGATGTTAATATATATTTGTTACAAATAAAACATTTATTACATATGATATTTAATATTCACCTTTATGGACCTCTTCAGCTGGCACTCATGTGTCCATTGTCCCTTTGCATCCCAGGACAGCTTCACCAGAGATGACATTAGAGAACATCTCCTCCCATGACTGCAGGTGATTTTGCTTACTAGGACCACCACCTCTTCCACGGGCATATTTAGCCTCTCGTGCCATCTTCGCCTTGGTTTCCCTCCTGCAGTCATGATAACAAAGTTTTATGCTGGCAATAGAACGATTACGTCCTAAGCAGCTGACTGCCACTCATATCCCCTCCCACAACTTATTCCTCACACTCGCCCTCAGGTTAGGGTTCTCCAGCTGAGGTGCCCTCTCCAAGTAGGCCTCAACCAGAGCCGCCTTCTCCTCGGAGTAGCTCTCCTCTCTTAGACTGCCCTTCACACCTGAAGGGCCAGCAAACACAGACTCTCCCTCCTGTGACTGGGGACCAGCCCTCTCTCCCTCCTCTGTCTCTGCAGGCTGTGACAGGCTACCACCAGCCCCACCCCTACTTGCCACAGTCTGCCCCACTTTCCCTCTTCTTTGTGTGCCTAGTTGAGGCTGACTCCTCCTCACTTCTCCCACCTCCACTCCTCTTCCACCCTCTCTCCTTCCCTCCTCTGCCAGGGTTTGAGGAAGGACAAATCCTCCACCCAAACCTCGGCTCCTAGACATGCCCATACTACTCCCTACTTCCCCCTCCCTCTATCCCCCTTCTCCACTGTCCTCCCCCTAGCCACCCCCTTCCCAACTCCACTAGGCCTATCCATCCCTTTCTCCTTCCTCCCTAACTCTAACCTAACACTAAAGTCCCTAGCTTACCTACCTACACTAATTCACCTAATTAAATTCTAAATTAAATATCCCCAAAACTAACTACCTAACCTATCTAGACCCTAATTAAGGGAATAGTAGTTAAAGGGGAGATGGAAAGTTGGATAGGGCGTTAATGAAAGGGGTAATAAAGGAAGATGGGGATATGGGGGGTTAATGAAAAAAAAATGTGAATGTGTTTGTATCAAATAAAAGTGTGTGTGTGTGTTTTGTGTATAAACTAATGTGTGTTAATTAACTAATGTATGGATGTGTGTGTGTGTTCCTAATATTATATGAGGCCTACAATAAGAATATATGAAAATAAAATATCAAACTCTCAAACAACTCTCAAAACCACCAAACTCCTACCAGCGCAACTAGCTCCCGTGTATTTCTCTCTAGAGGTGATCACAGGTAAAGAGCGCAGGTGAAAACGTTATTCTTAAAGACAGAGGTCGGGTTACCATGTCAATGCACTTGTTACGGTGCGCTTTTCGTCAAATCCGACATCGGTTGGCAGCGCAAACTTACGTACGGTCGAAAAGAGAGACTGTGCTCAACACGCTATTCTTTTGAATGGAAACCTGGTACTAAAATGAAGCTGTAAATTACTTTTAGCCGTCGGCCGATTCGGTAGATTACGGTTCAATTTTTAACGGCTCAATGGAAGCGAGCCCTATGTTACTATTTAGCCACTTCAATCAGTATACTGAGTGTGGAGTGCCACATAGGCAGGGAGCACAGTAAGTGGCCGGGACAATGAGAGAGCTAACATGGCCAGCAGCTCTGCACTCCCTGAGAGCAAGGGGGGTGGGGTGGTGGGAGCTGAGTGCAAACATGAGTAAAAGTGGGTGGAAAAGGGGGGATGAATAGGGATAGGCCAGGGGAGGGTCCAGAGGGGGGGGGATAAGAGGGGATATAAGGGCTTACCTTTCTTTGTATCACCAGTTTCAACTTTGTCTTTTTGGTTGCAGGGTCGGATCTGGGCATTCGTGGAGGCTGCAGCAGCATGGATCGGCAAAGCAGGAAACAGATTCCCCCTAAAAGACTTCAGGAAAGCTTGGTGACCATTCAGCTACATAGGAGGAACAAAAGATCAGCAGTTAAGTATAAATTAAGGGCTAAAAGTTCTGCTGCTCCCTCCATCCCTCCTCCTTCCCCCTTCCCCTCCTCTCCTCCCGTGTTCTCTTGCAGCCATAGCAGCTCCACCTGTAGTTTGCCTTCCCTTGCCACCTCCCCGGTACCCAGGCAATCCTCCCCAGGCCTCCTTTACCCTTCGCCTTCTTCATCTCGCATAGATAGCCCCCCTGCCGCCTGCCTGCCAATCCCTCTTCCCCTAGTCCCCATGGTGCTCAAGCGGCAGCTGTGGGCCTTCGGCAGTTCTCGTCTAACAAAGCCAGCTCCGCGATGACCACTCCTCCCCCCAGCCAATACCGGAAACGTCCATGGGCATCACTTCCGGTATCAGAAGCCACCGCAGACAAGGCCTATTGTACTCAGGGAACGGAGGATAACGACAGTTCCTCAGTTCCCTCCACTAAAAGACGAACAGCATTGGAGGAACCCCCCGGTAACCCTCCTGCACTGAAGTGGCACCGGAAGCGAACAGTGACATCACTTCTGGCCGCGCATGCGCCCTGCCGCTTTAATTCCTCTTTTGGACCCTGCGGGCCCCCATCCATGGGTGTAGGTCTCTATAGGCATTCTGGTGCTCGATGTTCCCTCTCTCCTTCCCCCTGCATTAACCCTCCCCCCGCGCCTAACAGTATTTAGCCCTTCCCCTCCCCCTAGGAAACGAGCAGGGGCAGGGCAGACTGTAATAGAAACACCAGGTGGCCCTTTCGGCCCACCCAAGGCAAAGGAGCCAGCCAGGCCCAATCTAATTAACCCCATTCAGCTATACACCACGCTCCATATCCCAGTAATCATAAAAATGCTAAGAACCTACAAAAACACTAAAAGAGCCACCTTTCTGACAGAGGCATTTACGAATTGCTTCTGTATACCAACGTAAGGCGAGATTAAAATGGGGAAATCCCGTAACTTAATATCAGCTTACCAATACCCTGAGGTGGTGAGAGAGAAACTTACAAAAGAGGTTAGTTAGGGAGGGTAGCTGGTCCGTTTAAAAACCCCCACCATTAGTCGATATGGTAATTTCACCAGTAGGGATAGTGCCAAAAAAAGAGCAAGGGAAATTTAGACTCATTCATCATTTGTCCGCTCCAAAAGGTACTTCAGTAAATGACGCGATAGATGAACAGCTATGTTCAGTTAAATACCAATCATTTGATCAGGCAATCCAAATGATAAAAAGTTTAGGGCCAGGCGCAGAATTGGGCAATATAGATATTGAAGCGGCTTTTAGATTGCTCCTGTTACATCCTCAGAGCTATAGGTTGATGGGAATCAAATTCCAAGGGCAATATTTCTATGATCGTTGTTTACCGATGGGTTGCGCAATATCCTGAACATACTTTGAGGAGTTCAGTTTATTTATACATGACATGCTGGTGGTGAGAACAGGGTTAGTCAGTATAGCGCACTACTTAGACAATTTTTTGATTGCAGGGGAAAGTAGAACAGAGAAGTGCAGTTTGATAATGTCCTGGCTACAATCTCTGCTCAGACAATTGGGGGGTCCCAATTGCACAGGATAAGACAGAGGGTCCAGTAACTTCACTGACATTCCTGGGGATACAAATAGATGCATGGGAGCAAAAGTGCAGCCTTCCTCAAGACAAGTTGGAAAAGTTGGAGAATCAATTAGTTAAGGCAAACACATCAAGTTATATAACACTCACAGATATACAGTCGCTGCTAGGGCTTTTGAATTTTACATGTAAAGTTATACCCATGAGTAGGGTTTTCAACAGGCATTTGGAACAAGCTACAGCAGGTTTTAATAACCCAAAAAGTATCATAAAATTGACTAAAGAGATGAGAGAGGACATACAGATGTGGGCAATCTTCATATCACAGTTTAATGGAGGTAGAATCTGGCAGGAGGGTCCCCACTCAAACCAGGCGCTTCGCTTGTTCACGGACGTGGCAGGTTCCCATGGGTTCAGGGCTTGTTTACACGGGCAGTGGTGTGCAGACACATGGCCAAACAACTGGGTGGAAATAGGAGCTACAAAAAATCTCACACTCTTGGAACTTTTCCCAATAGTGGTCACGGTGGAAGTTTGGCATCCCTTTTTAAGTGACAACATGAGTGTAGTGAATGCGATTAACAATTTGGCTTCAAAATCAAAGCCTGTCTTTAAACTGTTAAGGTTGTTAGTACTTAGGTGTATGCAAAGTAACATCACATTTACGGCAGTTCATGTGCCTGGGGTAAAAAACATATTAGCTGATGCGTTATCCCGGGGTAAATGGGAGGTGTTCTGGAAACTTGCACCTAACGCAGAGAAAATTAGAACAGCTTGCCCATGCTATCTTTGGCAGGTCATGAATCCGAAAACATCCTTAGGGATTTGGTAAGACAATCCCTCGCCCCCAGAACGTGGAACAATTACAGAAGGTACTGGGCGGAATGGGTCTCATTCATGAAGCGAAACCACATACAAGTAGATTCCCTTACCGCGCTATGTGAATACATGGCAAATCAAAGGAAGAAAGGGGTTAAAAAGGCAAAATTAGCCGCAGTTTAATTTTTTTAATCAACTAGGGGGACACAAGGACTACACTAAGGAGTTTATGGTTAAGAAAGTGGTGAAAGGGTGGGATAAGGATAACCCAAGAAACGACCAGAGGGAACCCATAACAAAGGACAGGCTGGTTTTAATTTTAAATAAAATAAAGTACATTTGTAAAGACAAATTTGAAACAACATTATTCAGGGTGGTTTACTCATTAGCATTCGCAGGGGCGTTTAGAGTGAATAAAGTGGTAGCAAAAAAGACCTGGAAAGGGGATTACAATTTGATCTGGTACGATAGTACCAAGACTCCATTATGGTATACATGAGGAGGTCAAAAACTGACCAAGAGGGGAAAGGATGTTGGGTATCCATTAATAAAGACATGGATAGGGAAACATGCCCGTTATGGAATCTACTTAGGTATATTGTTAGTCGTCCAATGGGAAGGAAACAATTATTTATTCATGGCAAAGGGGAACCAGTCTCTATTTTTCAGACAAATTCTGAAGTTAACCGTGCAGAATCTGGTTGGGAGGCAGCCAGGTATAACACGCACTCCTTTAAAATAGGAGCAGCAACATCAGCTGCTTTAAAGGGGCAACAGAGGAGCAGATTAACCCCTTAATGACCACAGCACTTTTCCATTTTCTGTCCGTTTGGGACCAAGGCTATTTTTAAATTTTTGCGGTGTTTGTGTTTAGCTGTAGTTTTCCTCTTACTCATTTACTGTACCCACACATATTATATACTGTTTTTCTCGCCATTAAATGGACTTTCTAAAGATATCATTATTTTCATCATATCTTATAATTTACTATAAATTTTTTTTATAAAATATGAGGAAAAAATGGAAAAAAACACACTTTCTCTTGTTAAGTGTATCCAGTACACGGATCATCCATTACTTGTGGGATATTCTCCTTCCCAACAGGAAGTTGCAAGAGGATCACCCACAGCAGAGCTGCTATATAGCTCCTCCCCTCACTGCCATACCCAGTCATTCTCTTGCAACTCTCAACTAAGATGGAGGTCGTAAGAGGACTGTGGTGTTTTATACTTAGTTTATTTCTTCAATCAAAAGTTTGTTATTTTTAAATGGTACCGGAGTATACTGTTTATCTCAGGCAGTATTTAGAAGAAGAATCTGCCTGCATTTTCTATGATCTTAGCAGAAGTAACTAAGATCCTTTGCTGTTCTCACATATTCTGAGGAGTGAGGTAACTTCAGAGGGGGAATAGCGTGCAGGTTTTCCTGTAATAAGGTATGTGCAGTTAAAATACTTTTCTAGGGATGGAATTTGCTAGAAAATGCTGCTGATACCGAAGTAATGTAAGTAAAGCCTTAAATGCAGTGATAGCGACTGGTATCAGGCTTATTACTAGAGATACATACTCTTATAAAAGTGTATTTTAAAACGTTTGCTGGCATGTTTAATCGTTTTTTACATATGTTTGGTGATAAAACTTATTGGGGCCTAGTTTTTTCCACATGGCTGGCTTGAATTTTGCCTAGAAACAGTTCCCTGAGGCTTCCCACTGTTGTAATATGAGTGGGAGGGGCCTATTTTGGCGTTTTTTTGCACAGCAAAAATTACAGACACAGACATCCAGCTTCTTCCTGCATGATCCAGGACTTCTCTGAAGGGCTCAAAAGGCATCAAAAGTCGTATTGAGGGAGGTAAAAAGCAACAGTAGAGCTGTGGCAGTTGTTGTGACTGTTTAAAAAACGTTTTTGTCATTTGTTATTCCGTTTTTGGTATTAAGGGGTTAATCATCCATTTGCAAGTGGGTGCAATGCTCTGCTAACTTATTACATACACTGTAAAAATTTCGTTAGTGTAGCTGCATTTTTTCACTGTTATTTCAAAATTTGGGAAAATTTGTGTTTCTTAAAGGCGCAGTAACGTTTTTTATATTGCTTGTAAACTTGTTTTAAAGTGTTTTCCAAGCTTGCTAGTCTCATTACTAGTCTGTTTAAACATGTCTGACACAGAGGAACCTACTTGTTCATTATGTTTGAAAGCCATGGTGGAGCCCCATAGGAGAATGTGTACTAAATGTATTGATTTCACCTTAAACAGTAGAGATCAGTCTTTATCTATAAAAGAATTATCACCAGAGGGTTCTGTCGAGGGGGAAGTTATGCCGACTAACTCTCCCCACGTGTCAGACCCTTCGCCTCCCGCTCAGGGGACGCACGCTAATATGGCGCCAATTGCATCAGGGACGCCCATAGCGATTACCTTGCAGGACATTGCTGCAATCATGAATAATACCCTGTCAGAGGTATTATCTAGATTGCCTGAATTAAGAGGCAAGCACGATAGCCCTGGGTTAGGAGAGATACAGAGCGCGCAAATGCTGTTAGAGCCATGTCTGATACTGCGTCACAGTATGCAGAACATGAGGACGGAGAGCTTCAGTCTGTGGGTGACATCTCTGACTCGGGGAAACCTGATTCAGAGATTTCTAATTTTAAATTTAAGCTTGAGAACCTCCGTGTATTGCTTGGGGAGGTATTAGCTGCTCTGAATGACTGTAACACAGTTGCAATTCCAGAGAAATTGTGTAGGCTGGATAGATACT
Organism: Bombina bombina; assembly: GCF_027579735.1. NCBI lineage: Eukaryota > Metazoa > Chordata > Amphibia > Anura > Bombinatoridae > Bombina > Bombina bombina. The sequence continues at coordinate 1,471,963,049 of NC_069499.1, read as the reverse complement.
ATGCGGTGCCGGTGTGTACTGACGTTTTTCCTATACCTAAAAGGCTTACAGAAATTATTAGCAAGGAGGGGGATAGACCCGGTGTGCCCTTTTCCCCACCTCCTATATTTAGAAAAATGTTTCCAATAGATGCCACTACACGGGACTTATGGCAGAAGGTCCCTAAGGTGGAGGGAGCAGTTTCTACTTTAGCAAAGCGTACCACTATCCCGGTTGAGGACAGTTGTGCTTTTTCAGATCCAATGGATAAAAAATTGGAGGGTTACCTTAAGAAAATGTTTATTCAACAAGGTTTTATTTTACAGCCCCTTGCATGCATTGCGCTTGTCACTGCTGCGGCGGCATTCTGGTTTGAGGCCCTGGAAGAGGCCATCCAGACAGCTCCATTGAATGAAATTATTGACAAGCTTAGAACGCTTAAGCTAGCTAACTCATTTGTTTCTGATGCCATTGTTCATTTGACTAAACTAACGGCTAAGAATTCCGGATTCGCCATCCAGGCGCTTAGGGCGCTATGGCTTAAATCCTGGTCAGCTGACGTGACTTCAAAGTCTAAATTACTCAACGTTCCTTTCAAGGGGCAGACCTTATTTGGGCCTGGCTTGAAGGAAATTATTGCTGACATTACTGGAGGAAAGGGTCATACCCTTCCTCAGGACAGGGCCAAATCAAAGGCCAAACAGTCTAATTTTCGTGCCTTTCGAAATTTCAAGGCAGGAGCAGCATCAACTTCCTCCGCTTCAAAACAAGAGGGAACTGTTGCTCATTCCAGACAGGCCTGGAAACCTAACCAGTCCTGGAACAAGGGCAAGCAGGCCAGAAAGCCTGTTGCTGCCCCCAAGACAGCATGAAGGAACGGCCGCCTATCCGGAAACGGATCTAGTGGGGGGCAGACTTTCTCTCTTCGCCCAGGCGTGGGCAAGAGATGTTCAGGATCCCTGGGCGTTGGAGATCATATCTCAGGGATATCTTCTGGACTTCAAAGCTTCTCCTCCACAAGGGAGATTTCATCTTTCAAGGTTATCAGCAAACCAGATAAAGAAAGAGGCATTCCTAAGCTGTGTGCAAGACCTCCTAGTAATGGGAGTGATCCATCCAGTTCCGCGGACGGAACAAGGACAGGGATTTTATTCAAATCTGTTTGTGGTTCCCAAGAAAGAGGGAACCTTCAGACCAATCTTGGATCTAAAGATCTTAGACAAATTCCTCAGAGTTCCATCATTCAAAATGGAAACTATTCGGACCATCCTACCCATGATATAAGAGGGTCAGTACATGACCACAGTGGACTTAAAGGATGCCTACCTTCACATACCGATTCACAAAGATCATCATCGGTTCCTAAGGTTTGCCTTTCTAGACAGGCATTACCAATTTGTAGCTCTTCCCTTCGGGTTGGCCACTGCCCCGAGAATTTTTACAAAGGTTCTGGGCTCACTTCTGGCGGTTCTAAGACCGCGAGGCATATCGGTGGCTCCGTATCTAGACGACATCCTGATACAGGCGTCAAGCTTTCAAATTGCCAAGTCTCATACAGAGATAGTTCTGGCATTTCTGAGGTCGCATGGGTGGAAAGTGAACGTGGAAAAGAGTTCTCTATCACCACTCACAAGAGTCTCCTTCCTAGGGACTCTTATAGATTCTGTAGAGATGCAAATTTACCTGACGGAGTCCAGGTTATCAAAACTTCTAAATGCTTGCCGTGTCCTTCATTCCATTCCACGCCCGTCAGTGGCTCAGTGCATGGAAGTAATCGGCTTAATGGTAGCGGCAATGGACATAGTGCCATTTGCGCGCCTGCATCTCAGACCGCTGCAATTATGCATGCTAAGTCAGTGGAATGGGGATTACACAGATTTGTCCCCTCTACTAAATCTGGATCAAGAGACCAGAGATTCTCTACTCTGGTGGCTTTCTCGGGTCCATCTGTCTAAGGGTATGACCTTTCGCAGGCCAGATTGGACGATTGTAACAACAGATGCCAGCCTTCTAGGTTGGGGCGCAGTCTAGAACTCCCTGAAGGCTCAGGGATCGTGGACTCAGGAGAAGAAACTCCTCCCAATAAATATTCTGGAGTTAAGAGCAATATTCAAGGCTCTTCTAGCTTGGCCTCAGTTAGCAACACTGAGGTTCATCAGATTTCAGTCGGACAACATCACGACTGTGGCTTACATCAACCATCAAGGGGGAACCAGGAGTTCCCTAGTGATGTTAGAAGTCTCAAAGATAATTTGCTGGGCAGAGTCTCACTCTTGCCACCTGTCAGCGATCCACATCCCAGGCGTAGAGAACTGGGAGGCGGATTTTCTAAGTCGTCAGACTTTTCATCCGGGGGAGTGGGAACTCCATACGGAGGTGTTTGCTCAACTGGTCCATCGTTGGGGCAAACCAGAACTGGATCTCATGGCGTCTCGCCAGAACGCCAAGCTTCCTTGTTACGGATCCAGGTCCAGGGACCCGGGAGCAACGCTGATAGATGCTCTAGCAGCTCCTTGGTTCTTCAACCTGGCCTATGTGTTTCCACCATTTCCTCTGCTCCCTCGACTGATTGCCAAAATCAAACAGGAGAGAGCATCGGTGATTCTGATAGCGCCTGCGTGGCCACGCAGGACCTGGTATGCAGACCTAGTGGACATGTCATCTCTTCCACCATGGACTCTGCCTCTGAGGCAGGACCTTCTAATACAAGGTCCTTTCAATCATCCAAATCTAATTTCTCTGAGACTGACTGCATGGAGATTGAACGCTTGATTCTATCAAGGCGTGGCTTCTCCGAGTCAGTCATTGATACCTTAATGCAGGCTCGGAAGCCTGTCATCAGGAAAATCTACCATAAGATATGGCGTAAATATCTTTATTGGTGTGAATCCAAGAGTTACTCATGGAGTAAGGTTAGGATTCCTAGGATATTGTCCTTTCGCCAATAGGGTTTGGACAAAGGCTTATCAGCTAGTTCTTTAAAAGGACAGATCTCTGCTCTGTCTATTCTTTTGCACAATCGTCTGGCAGAAGTTCCAGACGTCCAGGCATTTTGTCAGGCTTTGGTGAGGATTCAGCCTGTGTTTAAAACTGTTGCTCCCCCGTGGAGCTTAAACTTGGTTCTTAAAGTTCTTCAGGGAGTTCCGTTTGAACCCCTTCATTCCATTGATATTAAACTGAGGCCTCTGTTGAACAGATTTGCAAGGCTGCGACTTGGTCTTCGCTTCACACCTTTTCAAAATTTTACAAATTTGACACTTTTGCTTCTTCGGAGGCTGTTTTTGGGAGAAAGGTTCCACAGGCAGTGGTTCCTTCCGTTTAAGTTCCTGCCTTGTCCCTCCCATCATCCGTGTACTTTAGCTTTGGTATTGGTATCCCACAAGTAATGGATGATCTGTGGACTGGATACACTTAACAAGAGAAAACATAATTTATGCTTACCTGATAAATTTATTTCTCTTGTAGTGTATCCAGTCCACGGCCCGCCCTGTCCTTTTAAGGCAGGTCTAAATTTTAATTAAACTACAGTCACCACTGCACCCTATGGTTTCTCCTTTCTCGTCTTGTTTCGGTCGAATGACTGGATATGGCAGTGAGGGGAGGAGCTATATAGCAGCTCTGCTGTGGGTGATCCTCTTGCAACTTCCTGTTGGGAAGGAGAATACCCCACAAGTAATGGATGATTCGTGGACTGGATACACTACAAGAGAAATAAATTTATCAGGTAAGCATAAATTATGTTTTTTCTAACTTTGACCCCCAAAAATCTTTTACACATCTACAACCACCAAAAAAAAACACCCATGCTAAATAGTTTCTAAATTTTGTCCTTAGTTTAGAAATACCCAATGTTTACATGTTCTTTGCTTTTTTTGCAAGTTATAGGGCCATAAATACAAGTAGCACTTTGCTATTTCCAAACCACTTTTTTTCAAAATTAGCGCTAGTTACATTGGGACACTGATATCTTTCAGGAATCCCTGACATGTATATATTTTTTTTTAGAAGACATCCCAAAGTATTGATCTAGGCCCATTTTGGTATATTTCATGCCACCATTTCACCGCCAAATGAGATCAAATAAAAAAAATTGTTCACTTTTTCACAAATTTTTTCACAAACTTTAGGTTTCTCACTGAAATTATTTGCAAACAACTTGTGCAATTGTGGCACAAATGGTTGTAAATGCTTCTCTGGGATCCCTTTTGTTAATAAATAGCAGACATATATGGCTTTGGCATTTTTTTTTGGTAATTAGAAGGCCGCTAAATACCACTGCGCACCACACACCACCCAGCAGTGGAGGGGATAATTAGGGAGCTTTTAAGGAGCTTGTAGGGTTAATTTTAGCTTTAGTGTAGTGTAGTAGACAACCCCAAGTATTGATCTAGGCCCATTTTGGTATATTTCATGCCACCATTTCACCGCCAAATGCGATCAAATTAAAAAAAAACGTTAAATTTTTCACAATTTTAGGTTTCTCACTGAAATCATTTACAAACAGCTTGTGCAATTATGGCACAAATGGTTGTAAATGCTTCTCTGGGATCCCCTTTGTTCAGAAATAGCAGACATATATGACTTTGGCGTTGCTTTCTGGTAATTAGAAGGCCGCTAAATGCTGCTGCGCCTCACACTTGTATTATGGCTAGCAGTGAAGGGGTTAATTAGGGAGTTTGTAGGGAGCTTGCAGGGTTAATTTTAGCTTTAGTGTAGAGATCAGCCTCCCACCTGACACATCCCATCCCCTGATCCCTCCCAAACAGCTCCCTTCCCTCCCCCACCCCACAATTGTCCCCGCCATCTTAAGTACTGGCAGAAAGTCTGCCAGTACTAAAATAAAATGTTTTTTTTTTTAAAAAATGTTTTTTATAGCATATTTACATATGCTACTGTGTAGGATCCCCCCCTTAGCCCCCAACCTCCCTGATCCCCCCAAAACCACTCTCTAACCCTCCTCCTATGCCTTATTGGGGGCCATCTTGGGTATACCCAGTTTGCAAAAAAATATGTTGTTTTTTTTATTTTTTGCCCGGTTTTTCTGTAGTGTAGCTCCCCCCCCCCCCCCACAGACCAACCCCCACCACCTAACTGATGTGTTTTATTTTGCGTGCCCCCGGACATCCCCACCCATGATCCCGCCCCCCTCCAGATCAGAAGGGCCATCGATGGCCGCCACCCGCCTCCCATGCCGGCTCCCACCAACGAACGGAGCCACCGATCTCCGGTGCAGAGAGGGCCACAGAGTGGCTCTCTCTGCACCGGATGGCTGAAAAATGTTATTGCAGGATGCCTCGATATCGAGGCTTCCTGCAATAACCGGAAAGCAGCTGGAAGCGAGCAGGATCGCTTCCAGCTGCTTTCCAGACCAAGGACGTACGCCACACGTCCTTGGTCATTAACTGTTTTAATTTTTATTTGAGGACGTGTGGCGTACGTCCTTGGTCGGTAAGGGGTTAAGAAGCTAGGCAGGTGGAGGTCAAACTGCTTCAAGACATACGTAAGACCATAAAAAAAACAAAAAAAAACGTAGTAGGTGTTTCTTAGATATAGATAAGGTTAGTTAACAGTAGAGCATAATAAGCAAGTGTTTAAAAAAATAAATAAATAGGGGTGTGTTAATAACAGTTTGTGGAAAACGGTAAATATTTCATTAAAAGCTTAGTAACAATGGATAAGTGGTAACTATTCCTTGTTTTTTCTCCATTTCACACAGGCGTAAGGGAGAGGTCGGTGAGAGTATAGATAGTGGGCCACTCCTTCATACACTGGGCTGCAGTTAAGGCGGCATAGGATAATTACCAGCAATTAGGTTTTCACCTTAGTAAAGTGTCAGTAAGATGGATAGGGAGGAGAGGCATGAGATGGGAACACCTTACCCAGGCTATTAACCAGGCAGCGGCTACGTGGAGGGCCCCTGACATTATAGTAATTCACTTGGGAGGAAACGACAGAGGATACTGGCAGAATATAGATTTGATTGCAGCCATCAAGTCTGACATACAGTGGCTAACTACTAAATGGAAACACCTTAGGCAAGTCTGGTCCCCCATAATATCAAGACAGATATGGGGGAGGGGTTGAGTCACAGAGAGGAGCATTCTGGGCAAGGAAAATAATTAATAGTGCGATTACCAAATTTATCATGACTCTACATGGGCCAGAGAGGCATGGATGGGCTGCCCATGCAAAAATTAAGGTGAATTGTGCGGAGCTGTACATACCGGACGGGGTACACCTATCAGATATCGGGTTAGACGTTTTTCTGGATGACATAAAGGTCACCTTGCTAAGCATGGTAAGTAGAGGTCACGGTTTGGTAGGGGTAGGAAGGTGGCGGCAAAAAGAGTCCCCTTTTTTGTATTAGGGTTATGGTGGCGGTAATTTACGGCCAGTATTGGTGCACGGTTTGACCGAGTAACGCAAAGGGCGTAAGTGGAAATATAGGTCTGCGACCCCGACGGGCGAGCCAGTAAAGTTTTTTCCACATGCGCAATGCAGCGTTTTAGTGCGGTGTAATTTAAGCACATAATAGGCTGGCTGGGGGAGCGTGGGCTCCCTCCATGTTTGAGAACAATTTGGTGATAATTGTCAAGTCCGCCGCAATTAAGGGGGGTTTAGTTAGGGGACTCATTGCCGTTACTGATATGTACCAAAATAAAGTGACCTTTTTTACAATTTTTGCCACTAAAACGGCGTTGCGTGTTTATTGGTAAGGGGATCTAAGGTGGTTGTCTAAGAGGAGGTTTGGCTACAGTGGGGACATAGTTACAAAGGGAATTGAGTGGGGTGGTGGGAGCTGAGTGCAAACATGAGTAAAAGGGGGGTGGAAGAGGGGGGACGAATAGGGATAGGCCAGGGGAGGGTCCAGAGGGGGGGGGTAAGAGGGGATATAAGGGCTTACCTTTGTATCACCAGTTTCAACTTTGTCTTTTCCCACCCGCCCATCCACTAGGAATGAAATTATTACATGGAGTGTTAAAGCTGTTTTTTGTAATGCAGATAACCAAGCGTCAAAACGGTCATGGAGAGTCCAATTGGAGAAATGAGAATGTCGTGCTAGTCGGTCGACAGAACATGGCAAAAATGTTAATAGTTAATACTTGGCCTATCCCAAACTGTCAGGTAGCGTACCAAATGGGCATAACTGTGGTTGGTGGAATGGCACAGGGCGTAAGTGGAAATATAGGTCTGCGACCCCGACGGGCGAGCCAGTAAAGTTTTTTCCACATGCGCAATGCAGCGTTTTGGTGCGGTGTAAGTTAAGCACATAATAGGCTGGCTGGAGGAGCGCGGGCACCCTCCATGTTTGAGAACAATTTGGTGATAATTGTCAAGTCTGCCGCAATTAAGGGGGGTTTAGTTAGGGGACTCATTACCGTTACTGATATGTACCAAAATAAAGTGACCTTTTTACAATTTTTGCCAATAAAACGGTGTTGCGTGTTTATTGGTAAGGGGATCTAAGGTGGTTGTCTAAGAGGAGGTTTGGCTACAGTGGGGACATAGTTACGAAGGGAACAGTTGGCCCTAAACCACTTATGTGAAATAAGTACTAAAACAACACTTCCTCCCTGAACCAAGCTCCCCCCCTGGCTTATAACTTATTATAGAATATTCCTCAGGTAAAACATATTTTTCTTATGTACTGTACATTATAGTGCACACACTGTATTTTTAGCAATTGCATGTGTTATCTCTACAATGAACCCATTAAATTATGCCTTTTGCATTAAAAGGTGAATTCTATTAGGGATAATGACGTTACATGGGTGAGTGCTTTCACAATCTTTCCTAATGGAAGCTGCTACTTTAAAAGCCCTGGCACAAATGTTCAGGTAATGCTTTGTTTTTTGGTACAGATGGTGACAGATAACGGTAAGTGCCGGACTTCTGCCAGCACTCAGTGCTTACAAAGCTGTTCTTATCAATCAGCTACCCCTAATGCATATGGCATTACTACTGATAAGAGCACAGGTTCTCTATCGTCCTCAGTATAGTCTGTTAAATGGTAAAAAATAAATATATGTGGAGAGAGGTTTGTGGAACTTATTAATTTTCATTTTATTAAAGATAATAGTGTACATTTTTGCTGTATTAAACGTTAAGTTTAATGAGGGCAGCTGGTTTTAAAAGTGGTTGAAAATCACGTGGGGAATCTAAATCTAGTAATGGGGCTTCAAACAAAATGTTATTCACTATAAAATATTCAATATTGCAATGCACCTTCGTTATTTATGTTGCCTGCTTTTCTTGTATTTAAAATCTGAAAATTTGAGTTTTCTATGGCTCAACTAGATAAGTGAAACAATACAATACATGTTTAAGAATTTTTTAAGGGGTGTGTCTCTAGGCTGCAAAACAATGAACCTAACAATATTGCATGTTTTAAAATGTATATTCTGAATGAAGATTTTTTTTCCAATGTGGTGGTTCACGTCTCATGCAGTGTTTCTCAACAGCGGTCCTCAAGTAACCCCCAACAGGCCAGGTTTTTATTGAAGCTGAACTAGAGCACAGGTGAAGGGAGGACTGAGATCAGGTTTGAAAATGAGTGCTCTAGGCCATAAAGCTTATGTCAGTTGTTTCTGGTTCCGCTGTGTGTTTCAAGCATGGAGAACAGATTGTGTGTGTAGTTTTAGCCCCTATTTGTTTAAAAATAACAAAACTTTATTACAGCTCGTTAAAAGCTTGTACAAGTATATAGATACTGCTCACAAAGTGACATTTAGATTAACAATGTTGCACAACTATAATTATTATTTTCTCTGGGAGTAGCTACCGCATAATAGTGACAGTATCCTATACCTGTGAGAAAAAGAGTAAATTCTGTGTTTTTAACCCTTGTAAGCCGGTATGTGTTAGTGGCAGTTCACAGCCTCATATGTAACAGTCTTAGGCGATATAACAAAAAGAGCTCTTATCAAGCATATTTTTGCTGTAATCAAAAAAAATGATTCCTCTGTATTGAATAACAAGCAGATTCCTTTAGATTATACAGTAGAAGGACTCACCCACATCGACCATCTAACTCCGTCCGGCGAGCATCCACAGTATGCGGAAATAGAGCTGTCCAGGCGCTCCAACTGCTCGTCACCTCCCAGGGAACGGTCGATTGATTCAGCCGCTGCTCATCAGGTACTGTATCTGCAAGCACCTCAGCTACGCGGCTCTTCGTTAAACCGGTTCCGGTTTGCCTCCAGGTGCAAACAACCAATGGGAATCCGTGTGTTGGGTCACGTGGTGGGTGGTCAGCCAATCCTGTGCTTAGGAAGTGTCTTTGAAAACAGTATCGCCAAGGTAGCTGTATTGGCCCCGAAATAAGTGAGCACTTTATCCGCCCTCAGTCACTTCTGAAATGCTTGAGGATAGAGGGTATCTAGAAAAGGATTCCTTGTAATCAAGTAGAAAAAAGGAGGTCGATTCCCAGTATCCATATGGTGTATATAAAAACAGCCTTTATTACTCAAATTAAAATGATAAACATGATACACGCACAGAAGGTATCAGGTTTTACGCGTTTCGGCTGGTGCGTACTCATAAACCTGATTAGGCACAGGTGAGTGCCTTCTTAAAAGGGTTACAAAAAATGATTATTGGTTGGTGCTCAACACACCCCTATTAACCATTAAAGTACTGAGTGCACACAATCAATTACTTATTTCACACATAAGAAGAAATGAGGAATGGAAATGGACATAGAAAAGGAAGATTGTATATACATATGTGTCAGATTTGTTGTTAATTGACACAGACAGTTCGTAAATGACCAGTATATGCAATGCTAATATCAAAAGCTTGCTGTAAAATACATATTATCAATATTAGCAACAAACATGGTATTGCAATATTACAAAAGAGGGGAGAGAAAAGACATGTCTAATAACGAAACAATGAAATAACGTAAGAAAAGATAAGGCAACAAAAACAAAAACAAAAACAGCAGAACCTTCTAGATGCATATACATTGATTAAATAAGACACATATTTACAAATAATAATAGTAGTAAATATATGCTATTCCAACATCATTTTAGGAATAGACATATGTGTAGAAAGCTTGTGAACTAATAGATTTAGCAAATAGCAAAATAGCTTTGTCAATCATATAGTTCAAGCTTACACTAATTATACTAGTTATATAAACATATGCCATATTTTAATGTCAAATATATTTAATTAAATGGTTAGACAGAAGGAGATGGCAACTGCTCTTCCACTATCTGTCTAACATTGTAATGCAAGTGTTCATGTTAAAACATCTGTTTTTGTAGAAAGTGTATATGTTTAATGCTAGTGTCATCTTTCAAGACTTGTCATAAGAAGATATCCCACAACATGTATATTACAAAAATATTATAAAAATATTCGTTAGTATGGGGTGTACTGGACCTTGAAGCCAATCATTACTTCCAATGGTTTATAATGTCAAACTCAGAATGAAATCCATGTGGTATCTGAGTATTTAGCTTCATGATCCAATACACCTCCTGCCTGGCCAGAAGTTCATCCTTATTCCCTCCTCTGGGAGGCAATTTGATAGTTTCAATGCCTCGCCATTTGAAAGATCTGGTGTCCTTGCCATGCACCTCAATAAAATGTCGTGATAATGCCGAGCATGGTTTATCATATTTGATATAACCAAGGTGTTCTCTAATCCTTGTCCGGACTTCCCTGCTTGTCATTCCAACATATTGTTTGGAGTGTTCCTGACATTCTATGAGGTACACGACATAGACACTGGAGCACTTAATGCATCCTTTAGACAAAAATTTGTCTCCAGTTGAACACGAATAGAAGTCTCTGCCTTCTACAACAGTGTCACAGGCCTTACACCTATGGTCCCCACATTTGTAGGTGCCATTGACCTCCAACCAGGAACTTTTCTTCCTTTTATTGGAGGGTAAGAGACTGGGAGACAAAAGATTGCCCAAAGTCAGATTTTTAGAGTAGACACACCTGAACCCTTTTTCTACTGTCGTTTTTAAGTGTACATCACCCAGGAGAATAGGAAAGTATTTCCTTATGATGCTACATACAGTGGAATAATCTGAAGAATATTGGGTGATGACATGGGCCTAAGGGCCATTGAATTTTTGCTACAATCTAGTGCTGACATGTCATCAGAAAGCATAAGATACATCTTACGCATTACCCAGTATCTACTTGAGCATAACTACCTCCAGAAACGAGGCACAGCCATGGGGGCCAAGTTTGCCCCCTCCTATGCGAACTTGTACATGGGCTGGCTCAAGCGTTTTTTCATCTATGGAGGTGAGAGCCCCCTTGGAGCAGAGGTAGTTTTCTATTGCCGCTTCATAGACGACCTGATTTTTATCTGTGAAGTGAAGAACAAGCCCAATCATTTCTTGGTTTCTTGAATGAGGCCAGTCATGGTTTAAAATTCACACATTAGTGGCACCCTTCCAAGGTTAATTTCTTGGATGTCACATTAACTGGAAATCATGTGACACAAAAGATTGAGTCTAAGCTTTATAGAAAGCCCATTTCAGGCAACACAATTCTCCACCATAAAAGTGGTCACCCTCCACATGTATTTAGTGGCATTGCAAAGAGTCAGTTCCTGAGGGCAAAAAGAGTTTGTAGCAGTGATAGAGATTTCCATGCAGAAACCAAGGAAATCAAACAGAGGCTCAAAAATAGGGGTTATCCCCCAAAACTACTAGACAATGCAGCTAAAAAAGTGGTCACATCAGAAAGAAACCCAAAAAATCAACAGTGTAGGGTAAATGAGCAAGAAAGACCGCTCACCTTCATCACCAATATTCTTCAGATTATTCCACTGTATGTAGCATCATAAGGAAATACTTTCCTATTCTCCTGGGTGATGTACACTTAAAAACGACAGTAGAAAAAGGGTTCAGGTGTGTCTACTCTTCTTATGACAAGTCTTGAAAGATGACACTAGCATTAAACATATACACTTTCTACAAAAACAGATGTTTTAACATGAACACTTGCATTACAATGTTAGACAGATAGTGGAAGAGCAGTTGCCATCTCCTTCTGTCTAACCATTTAATTAAATATATTTGACATTAAAATATGGCATATGTTTATATAACTAGTATAATTAGTGTAAGCTTGAACTATATGATTGACAAAGCTATTTTGCTATTTGCTAAATCTATTAGTTCACAAGCTTTCTACACATATGTCTATTCCTAAAATGATGTTGGAATAGCATAGATTTACTACTATTATTATTTGTAAATATGTGTCTTATTTAATCAATGTATATGCATCTAGAAGGTTCTGCTGTTTTTGTTGCCTTATCTTTTCTAACGTTATTTCATTGTTTCGTTATTAGACATGTCTTTTCTCTCCCCTCTTTTGTAATATTGCAATACCATGTTTGTTGCTAATATTGATAATATGTATTTTACAGCAAGCTTTTGATATTAGCATTGCATATACTGGTCATTTACTAACTGTCTTTGTCAATTAACAACAAATCTGACACATATGTATATACAGTCTTCCTTTTCTATGTCCATTTCCATTCCTCATTTCTTCTTATGTGTGAAATAAGTAATTGATTGTGTGCACTCAGTACTTTAATGGTTAATAGGGGTGTGTTGAGCACCAACCAATAACCATTTTTTGTAACCCTTTTAAGAAGGCACTCACCTGTGCCTAATCAGGTTTATGAGTACGGCACCAGCCGAAACGCGTAAAACCTGATACCTTCTGTGCGTGTATCATGTTTATCATTTTAATTTGAGTAATAAAGGCTGTTTCTCTTGTTAAGTGTATCCAGTCCACGGATCATCCATTACTTATGGGATATTAACTCCTCCCCAACAGGAAGTGCAAGAGGATTCACCCAGCAGAGCTGCTATATAGCTCCTCCCCTAACTGCCATTACCAGTCATTCTCTTGCACCCAACGACTAGATAGGATGTGTGAGAGGACTATGGTGATTATATTTAGTTTTATACCTTCAATCAAAAGTTTGTTATTTTATAATAGCACCGGAGTGTGTTATTCCTTCTCTGGTAGAATTTGAAGAAGAATCTACCTGAGTTTTTACTATGATTTTAGCCGGCGTAGTTAAGATCATATTGCTGTTTCTCGGCCATCTGAGGAGAGGTAAACTTCAGATCAGGGGACAGCGGGCAGATTAATATGCAAAGAGGTATGTAGCAGCTTATTATTTTCTGACAATGGAATTGATGAGAAAATTCTGCCATACCGATATAATGTAAACTCAGCCTTAAATGCAGTAGCAGCAACTGGTATCAGGCTGTCATGTATGTATATTTTACACTTCAGTATTCTGGGGAATGGCACTTCACTGGAATTATACTGTGTGCATAAGACTTTAGCCTAATTTGCAGGGACTGGCAACAGGCTCTTTAATAACACTTAATTTATGTTAAACGTTTTTTGCTGGCATGTAAAATCGTTTCATTTTCTGAGGTACTGGGTGAATAAAATTATTTTTTCCACTTGGCAGTTGTTTTATTTAATTTATGACAGTTTACTGATCTCTCTCACTGTTGTGTGTGAGGGGGAGGTCAAAAAATGCAGTCAGAAGCTCATTGTATTTCCTGCATGATCCGGTTCATCTCTACAGAACTCAGGGGTCTTCAAAACTTGTTTTGAGGGAGGTAATCATTCACAGCAGAGCTGTGAGATTGTAGTTGACTGTGATAAAAAACGTTTATTTCTGTAACTTTTTTTTCTGCTATCAGGGTTAGTTATCCTTCGCTAATGGGAACAAGCCTTTGCTAAAATTGTGTTTTTTACAAAGATTTGATGCTATAACCTTTCAGTTTATTAACTTTCAACTGTCATAACTCTTTCTGTGCTTCTTATAGGCACAGTACGTTTTCATATTATAGTAAATTACTTGAAAAGTATTTCCAAGTTGCTAGTTTATTTGCTAGTGTGTTAAACATGTCTGATTCAGAGGAAGACATCTGTGCTATATGTGCTAATGCCAAAGTGGAGCCCAATAGAAATTTATGTACTAACTGTATTGATGCTACTTTAAATAAAAGTCAATCTGTACAAATTGAACACATTTCACCAAACAACGAGGGGAGAGTTATGCCGACTAACTCGCCTCACGTGTCAGTACCTGCATCTCCCGCTCGGGGGGTGCGTGATATTGTGGCGCCGAGTACATCTGGGCGGCCATTACAAATCACATTACAGGATATGGCTACTGTTATGACTGAAGTTTTGGCTAAATTACCAGAACTAAGAGGTAAGCGTGATCACTCTGGGGTGAGAACAGAGTGCGCTGATAATGTTAGGGCCATGTCAGATACTGCGTCACAACTTGCAGAACATGAGGACGGAGAGCTTCATTCTGCGGCTGACGGTTCTGATCCAAACAGATTGGATTCAGATATTTCAAATTTTAAATTTAAGCTGGAAAACCTCCGTGTATTACTAGGGGAGGTGTTAGCGGCTCTGAATGATTGTAACACAGTTGCAATACCAGAAAAAATGTGTAGGTTGGATAAATATTTTGCGGTACCGTCGAGTACTGACGTTTTTCCTATACCTAAGAGACTTACTGAAATTGTTACTAAGGAGTGGGATAGACTCGGTGTGCCGTTCTCACCCCCTCCGATATTTAGAAAGATGTTTCCAATAGACACCACCACACGGGACTTATGGCAAACGATCCCTAAGGTGGAGGGAGCAGTTTCTACTTTAGCTAAGCGTACCACTATCCCGGTGGAGGATAGCTGTGCCTTTTCAGATCCAATGGATAAAAAGTTAGAGGGTTACCTTAAGAAAATGTTTGTTCAACAAGGTTTTATATTGCAACCCCTTGCATGCATTGCGCCTGTCACGGCTGCAGCAGCATTTTGGTTTGAGTCTCTGGAAGGGACACTTGAATCAGCTCCATTAGATGAGATTACACACAGGCTTAAAGCTCTTAAGTTAGCTAACTCATTTATTTCAGATGCCGTAGTACATTTAACTAAGCTTACGGCTAAGAATTCCGGATTCGCCATTCAGGCGCGCAGAGCACTGTGGCTAAAATCCTGGTCAGCTGACGTTACTTCTAAGTCTAAATTTCTTAATATACCTTTCAAAGGGCAGACCTTATTCGGGCCCGGATTGAAAGAAATTATCGCTGACATTACAGGAGGTAAAGGCCATGCCCTGCCTCAAGACAGAGCCAAACCTAAGGCTAGACAATCTAATACCTGTTGCTATTATGTGCAGCAGCCCCCGGCGCTCCCACTGAACCCTCCTCCATTTGTGATACCTAAAAGTAGGGCCGTCTTTAATATTGACTGCACCCTGGGCAAACATTTTCTTGGCCTACCCCCCCATGCAATTTTGCTCTCCACCCCAAGATCCCAAAAAACAACTAAATTTATTTTATAAATATTTTTAAATTATTAGCCCAGCAAGTGGATCATCCACTGTTGGGCTAATCATTTAAAAAAAATAAAAATAAAATAAAATAAATTGCAATATTTGAAACTGGACGTAAGCAGTACTAATAAGTAAATAAATATATAAATTCCTCCACTGTGGATTTGAATGTGATTCTGGTGTGATGTTAGCTGGTTAAAGAGATTTAGGGCAGCCAACAGGAGCAAAGCAAGGTAAAGACTGAGGAGGAGGTGCAGACAAATATAAGTTTACTGACTGGAACAGCAGAACTACTATGGGAAGCTGTAAAATATGAGACAGAGAGAAAAAAAACTATAAAAATAAACCTTACCTTAATGTGTGAAGTATCAGCATGACATTATACATCAGCCACAGCAGCACATGTCACTTCTTTGCTAGGAACAAGTTCCCTCTCACCCTGCACTAGACAATGCTGCATGGGGAGTGTGTGTGCACTCACTTATTCTTCCCACTGACACCTTTCTAAAAAGCACTGTTCCCCTAACATACTTCAGTTAGTTGATCTTAGGGTCCCAGCAGAAAGAGCAGGGCTAAGGGGACCAGCAGACTGGATGCTGTCTGCCCAAGGCTGCATGAATACAGTGTGAGACAAGTCACACAGCCTCAAGACTGAAGAGAGTGGTGTGTGCAGCTGCACAGATGCTCAAATCCTCCCATGCCTGCCATTCCAGCTTTCTGGTGCATGCGCTTATAGTCAGCCTTACCCAGGAACAATCCCCACCACCAGAGCAGTTACCGGGTAACAGTGGTAACCCCAAAAGGACCTTTTCTGATGCAGTGGGATTGGCTGGATGCTGAATTAGGGCTTAGCATTCAGTGCTGCACAGTGCACATCTAAAACAGCACATGGCATTAGCTTGGCATGTCACATAACACAGGCACGGTTTCTTACAAATAAATATAAGCAGATACATTTTGACTGTGACAGTATTAGGACTGACTGTGTGTGTCCCCATGTCACATGACATCAGCAGTCTGGCCCAAGAGTCCTTTTTTTTTAGGACTCTTGGGCCCCTCAACAAAGACTGGCCCCTGGGCAGCTGCCCCTTTTGCCCTGTGTTAAAGAAGGCCCTGCCTAAAAGCAGACTGCTTTAACCATTGTATAAAGTTTTTTTACCAGCATAAAACACCAACACAACTTTTTCCTAATTGCTGGTCCTCTGACTCCCCCAGCACAAAAAAATCTAACTGTGACCCCCCCAAAAAACAAAATGCATTAAAGGGACAGTACTCTGTAAAATTGTTTTTATATTAATGTATTTTCAATGACTTGTTATACCAGCTGCCGAGTATAAAATGTATAAGAAATTGCATTTTCAGGTTTATTTGTGTATATAAGGTAGCTGGTTTCGTGCTTTTAAACCATAGCCTATTACAATTGGTTGAGCTTCAGGTAATATCAGATCTCATTATGTTATAACTTTGTGTACACACACTTGCTTCCTTATGTTATATTTTTTATTTTTTTTATCATTTTTATTGAGGGTAAATATGTGATATAACAGACAGATGTAATTTCAAGTATCATACATAAGTACAAAGAAAGGAACACATCAGTCCAAAATGTATAATCAAATATGTTATATCACGGTTTTGCTAAACAAGCTAAAACTAAACCTCACATTTTCTATATTTTCTTGGAGAGATGAAATTGCCCTCCTCAATCCTAAGAGGACCCTTAAGGACCTCAATCAATTATTACAACATTAAATCTGTAGGAGGACAAAACTATTAACTTTAACACAATATTGAACAAAAGAAAAATATATAAGAGATAAACCAACATAAGATACTTGCCAGTAGAATATGAATAACCTTTCATATACAGTAATTCAATAAAAATCTGCTATCTTGTAGTTATTTATGTTGAGTGGTATGGCGAAATGTGCAGGCATGAATTATTGGGTTTGAACCTTTAAACTTAACTTGTAAATGATTTCTCTTTTTATAAACTAAGATTAGCAGTCTGAGTGGTCTTTTTTGAATTTGTAAACTTAAAGTTAGTTAGCAATTGATATTTTAATAGTTAGGCTGTGGCATAGGCAAGATAAGTCGCATAGTTAGCCCTCCTAAATTAGGAGGTGTATTAAGGAGAAAGGGGGGGGGAGGTGGTAGGTTGAATACGATGAATAAAATGTATAGCGTAGGAGGCTTTTTTTTTAATTTAAACGTAGTGTATCAACTATAGAGGCTCATCAAATATTGTAGATATATATCAGGGCTTATAGAATAAGGTTCAGTAGGGAAGTTCCAACAACACAGTTGGTATATTATATATATATATATATATATATATATATATATATATATATATATATATATATATATATATATATATATATATATATATATCCGGCCATCTATTTCCCAAGTGAACAGTTAATATCTTTTGGGTTAAGTTATTTGTTTAAGAGTTGCTCAGAGAGACATAATAACAGGATAAACATCAAATGTAAAAAGTAGGGAAATCAAAGATAAGAGTATCAGTATGGGTCCAGCCCACATTAGTAACATAACAAAAATGATGCTGCAACACTACACCCTCCCTATAACAATAGTATTATATCTCGCAGTGAAAACAAAAAATAACCATACGAATTGGCTTCTAAAACAAACGAAAAACGTAATCAGGGTATAAACATTTTAATCAGACAGTAACTATTGTAGTATTCATAGAGATATTACCACTACACAGAAAGGTTGGGTCATCCTGTACCTATCTTCTGGCCTGCCACCCTAAACCTGGGGCATCTAACTAGTAACCTGAACAAGAATGTGTAAGGGGAAATATAACAAAAGGATTATGCCAAAAGCTCCATATTAATCTTCAACAAAGACCAGCAGGTCTCAGATGCATCTGGCTTCTGGGCATCAGCAGATCTACAGTTAAATTCCAATATTTATGAGCAACATAATGAAACAACCACAAGCTTCTAGAGCAGTTCGTTAGTAGAATCTTATGTAGTAACAATAGCGTTAAGTTAACTATTCAAAAGGAAAACTAAGTAGGGAATCTCAGCACTAGTTATAAATTCTTGGCTTCATTCTTTATATGTATATAAGAGTTCCACGCCACCCAATACCATTGTAACTACTTATGTCTAAACGTGGAGCAAATAGAGCAATCAAATCTCCCGACAGGCAAATGTTAAGCACCCTCTAGTAGTGTGTATGACCTTTGAGTGAGACCAAGAGGTATAAAGTGTGGTATGATAGTACATTGAGCTAATATGGCGCTATGTGTAGTCCCTGAGAGCTAAGAGAGATTATCTAACCCCCAGGTTCAGGATGGAATAATAATAATAATATCATGCCTGTTGCTAGTGTTTTCAATGCTGCCTAAGTACATGAGAACTTACTCCTGGTTAGCAGGCCCAGTATTTATAGTAGAAGAATATATATTCTTAACGTCGCCGCTCCCTGAATCAATAATATAAATAGCAGCCCCCCTAAATACTCTAACTGGATGTGATGGCCTCTACATGTAAGAACATCATTATAAAGACTGGTAACCCAGGGCACCTGCTACACAAAACTTGCATAGTCTGTTACAAAAAGTTAGTAGTATGTACAATGAGGTACATAGTCCGGCTACTCAACCAGGGTGGGCTCAGATGAGGTTTAGAGGTGGTCTATGAAAAGCTGTCCGGTGTAAGAGTTCACTTAGGGTCTGCCATGTTGCTGTCAAATCAGTTGGCATAAAAGATAGCATGTCCGCTCTATCCTATACCCATCTTCTTCATCTGTGCCTCGAGCTCAAAGCATGCCTTTTCAGGATGTACCTCAGGGATGGTATGCCAGAAAAAAATAAGATAGGTAGCAATGTCTCTGTATAGGGGGAAATTGTTGCGATGCCATCCAAACTTGTAAATCCATTGCAAAAGTACTGAGGACGACCAGATAACAATCGGTACTAGTAATATCCAAACACTCTGTAGTCTCTCGAAATCTATGGTCTGTCTTGTTTCCCAGCTGATCTATGTGAGTGGAGTCCTCTCCTGTTTGATTTTTGGAGATTGCACCGGATATTGTAGCCTCAGAGGGAAACCCCTCAGCCTCACAAGAAGTATCCGTCTCAGCTGTTGCAAAGGTAGAAGTGCACGGGGAATGCTGGGGCCCCAAGGCATCCCCATCAGAGATATTCACCTCCGCCAAGTCCGGAAACCTCACTGTCGCTAGCCCGCAGTCTTCCTCCAGATCAGTGGCACCATTCAAAGCTGTAAAGAGTTTTTTCCGGTGGTAGGTTAGGAGACTTCTGATCTCAGCAAGTTTCAAGCGGGCGTCTGCCATAACGACTGTGCTCCCACAAGAGAGATAAAATGGCCGCCTCCTTTGAAATTTCTGAGCAGGTCCCTTAGATCCTGTACATGATTAGCACACAAGTAGCCACGGAGAGCATCCTCCAGATATCAGATAAGGCTTTAGATGGGCAATCAAGTTATGAGGAAACTATTAGTGGATTAAAATCCAGTTTTAGGTCCCTATGAGCTAAAAATGTTCCGGAGCTCTGAAAACTTGCAACTTCTCCTGTGCGCTGTTGGCTCCGCCCCCGTATGTTATATTTGACTGGAAAACTAAAGCTCAATACATAGAGATAACAATGGAAAACTTTATCATTTTATTACTTAACTATCCTGCACCCCACTGTGAGTTTAATTTATTCTGCTGGCTGTGTTTACTTAGGCTATTCAATAGCTGAGTTTCCAGTATCAAAAATTTCAGTATAGGATAGGATACCACAGGCTAAATCAGCTATTTCAAACGCCAAACTAGGGGTAAAGGAGCTACTTGTAAACAATTTAATACACTCCAGCAGGAGTCATTGGGAACAATTTTACTGGGAGAACATTTTTTGGGTGAACTGTCCCTTTAACTGTAACTGCAGCAGAAAATACTCTGTTCTTTCCTGATCTACAGCAACTCAAAACAGCTAACCATACCCTTCCTATCCCCCACTCCATTTTAATCAGACTACCATCTCCATATTCTCACAATTTAATCCCTAACAGAACCTCTTCACAATTAAGCCTATCTATGACCTCTACTGAGCACAGTACCCTAAATAGCCAACACCCCCCACAGTAATAAACCCTAATGTCAATGTAACCCCTAAGCCCAAACTAATTGACTGGAATCTCAATCTATTTTATCATAACACCTCTTGCAGTTTAACCTATCCATCCTAAACCCAATCCATAAAATGAGCCCCCATACTGGAAACCCAATGGTAGCCCCCTCCCCTACGTGATCCTGCCCCACTTTGTACTTCCAACCTAACATCTCACCCCTTCATAGTGTAAAATGAATGAGCCAACACAAGACAAACAGGATTACTTTAGAGACCATCCTGGAGTCATCTGATGATCATCAAACTACTTTGGAAGCCATTTGCACATTATCAGATACCATCAGGCTTGTAAAACATTCTAGGTGATAACTTCTGAATGATTACCTTACTGATTACTCCACAAGCATTTAACAGCCAGTGAATGACTCTAGAGTCCTCTCATTTCAATATTTTGGCCTGTGGGTATACTTCAGAATGTCTTCTAATGACTAATCTGGAGTCATCAATTACATCAGAACGACTCCAAGAAGATCATCCTTTTTGACTAGGGAATCCATGTTTCTAATTAATGCTACAAATTACTTACACTTTATGCTACAAATAATTTACTTCTATTATCATATTAAAATAGCTTGCAGGGGGTGTCAATCAACCCAATTGTATCTAGTTAAGGAGCTGCTTCTTAACTGCTGTTTTGGAAACAGGGGCATCAGGGGCCATTTGGCCCTTGATAAATCGACCCCCAAATCTGCATGTAAGGAGATTTATAAAGCGCAAGTACCTAAATGTGACAACACACATACCATACATATTTGTGTGTTATCACGGATACCAGGCTGCAATGCTTAAAACTCCACCCCCTTCTACCTAGCCCCCTCTTGTATCTCAGTGGATCTGGGCTTTTGAGAGCATACGTGATCTCCCAGACCGTTGGTTTGCCTTGTTTTTGTGCTTTGAACCTTTTCACGAAAGAGCTGGTCCCTGACCTCCTAGTCCCTTTTCGACTGGCCGGGCCCCTGGAACTGCCAGTCGGCCGCATCATCCCGAATGCCCGGTGTCCTTTATCCTAGGTCTCTCCACCAGCTCCTTGTCCCAGAGTTCAGCTCTTTTGGGGGTTAGTACCCCTTGGGGAGGGCAAGAGATTGGGTGATTGCTGGAAGGAAGTTCACCCTGGAACCACCATCACTATACCGCTGGACACTATGGGACAATGGACTCTTTGGAGGACGCCAGCCTGTCTGAAGGGACTGGAATAGCGGAAGATTTGGGGGGCTTTTTCACCTGAATGCTAGTCTATCTAGTTATTTGGGTGGGGATTGCTAAAATCACTTTTTTCCGCTACATAGCGGCAGGTTCCAGGTACAGGAAGGATTCTTTGGCGGAGCTACTCAGTTGGGGTAGCCGGGTTCTGTCACATTGGTTGGCAGCGGTGGGATGCTTCCATCTACTGTCCAAACCAACAACTGAAGACTTCTTCAGATGGAGCAGTATGCTGGGCTCTGAAAGGAAACACTAAAGGACTTGCTGGAAGCTCAGGCAAAAGTTGCGGGCCACAAGTCTAAGGCAGCCATCATCGCTGAACTGATAGAGGATGATCAGGCTAACGAGCCGGCTGGTGGGTCCTATAGCGACCAGTGCAGTGAGCAGCCCAGTATTGCATCCATGGTAGAGACGGCTCCCTCGGGTCAGGCTTCCCGACCACAGAAGTTGCCACATGGGGCTTTCCGAGCCTTTAAAGACGAGGAGGAAGAGATTGACAGCTATCTCCAAGTCTTTGAGATGCACTGTGAGTTGTAGGGGTTCGCCCATGCTGACCTAGTTACCATCTTGCTCAGAAAGCTGTCCGGCCGAGCCTTGGAGGCTTTTCACACTGTTCCTTCAGGGGACAGAAAGGACTATTACAAAGTTAAAGAGCGCATCCTCGCCCGATATGGCCTTACGCCAGAAGCCCCCCAGCAGAAATTTAGGGAGCTAAGGAGGCAAGAGGGGCAGTCTTTCATGGAGTGGACACATCAGTTCACCCATGCTATGGACTCTTGCTTCACTGGCTGCAAAGTAACCACCTTGGCCGAAGCCACACAACTCATCCTGCTGGAGCACTTCTATAGCAATGCTCCGGCAAAGATAAGGGAATGAGTCCACGATCAGCGTCCCGAAACAGCGGACCAAGCAGCAGCTGACTAATATCTGGCCGCCTCCCAGCTCCTCAGCAGCCACCGACCCGACCAGCACCTGTCTGACCCGCTGAGCCCAGTGCACCCCGGAGATGCTATGGGTGTGGGCTGGCGGGCCACTTCAAAAAGTAATGTCTGACACAGCCACCCAGGAACCCCCCCCCTCTGGCCCAGTGAAGAAGGGCTCCTGTCGGGAGTTTCCAAGCTGCTGCCAACTGTCTATACACAAAGGGCCCTACCAACTACACCAACTGGGCGGAAGAAGAAGTCAGGGTCCTGCATGAGGTGGACCCCGCGACAACTGCCAGCACCATCGCCAGGACGTCTGGGTCAATGGGCAG
Organism: Bombina bombina; assembly: GCF_027579735.1. NCBI lineage: Eukaryota > Metazoa > Chordata > Amphibia > Anura > Bombinatoridae > Bombina > Bombina bombina. The sequence goes on along the minus strand of NC_069499.1, from coordinate 1,471,940,076 downwards.
TTGTCCTGGGGACTAAGAGACAGTGGAGCTACAGTTATTCTGGTCCAACCCCACTGGACCCCCGTCTCCGACCGAAAAGGGAGGTCACTTGCAGTTCAGGTGGCTGGGGGTGCAGTACTACGAATCCCCATGGCACGGTGCACCTGGATTGGGGTGTTGGCTCCCGTGAAGTGGAAGTGGGAGTCATGAGCCATCTGCCCCCCGAGGTCTTGTTTTGAAACTACCTCAGCCACCTGGCCTCGGACTTTGTGTGGGATAACCCCACGGATGTTTGCCCAGTTACCACCTGCCAGCAAGCCAGACGCCAAGCCACGGCACCTGATCTGGGGACCCAGGTAAGACATTCCACCCTGACTCCTGCCCGGCCCCCAGATCCAATCTCCTGGGCATCCCCCACTAACTTTGCCCAGAAACTCTGAGCGACCCAACCCTAGCCCCTTACTGTGACTGAGTAGGGACTGACCCCCAGGGCCCCAGGGTGGGGGTAACATTTTGAATGGGAGAAAGGGCTACTGTACCAGTTCTCCGAGAGGAGAAAAGGGCCAGTACCCAAATGCCAGCTGGTGGTACCACAGAAATATCAGTACAACCTGTTGTGTATAGCGCACGACATTCCCCTAGCAGGACATCTAGGAACGTCCAGGACCCATCATCGACTGACGCAGACATTCTTTTGGCCAGGGATTACAGTCCATATTAAGCGATACTGTAAGACTTTGTATGTTTGCCGTAAAGTAGGGAAGACAGGGGACCACTCCAAAGCCTCTTTGCACCCCCTCCCCATCATTGATGAACCCTTCAGCAGGGTCGCTGTAGATATCATTGGTTCATTGGCCCGACCCAGCCCCACAGGGAAGAAATATATACTCACAGTGGTAGATTACGCTACTCGATACCCAGAGACCATCTGTCAGGGTTTTTTCCCTGTTGTGCTTGCCATGTGCTGCTGGCAGCCATTTTACTCACCTCTCTTCCTGACTATGGTGCATTGTGGGGGATGCTGCTCACTTCCTGCACTTCCTTTTATGGCCAGACTGGTGTGCATCATCCATGTGAGACAGGATGCAGTCTCAGAATTGTGATGTCATGACTTATTATTTAAAGGGCCTCTGTTCAGTAAGCTTTGCCTTTGCGTTGTCGCAGACCTGTTTGTTTGAGTTCCTGTGTATTACATTGCTGCCTGACGTCCTTCCTGGTTCCTGATACCTGGCTTGTTCCTGACACTGCTGTTTTCCTTGTTCCTGATTCTGGCTCATCTGACTATTTGCTTTGGCTCCTGACTCGGCTCGTCTGACTACCAGCTCTAGTTTTGACTCCTGGCTTGTTATTTGAATTGTGGACTTTTTAATATTTTTTGTTATTAATAAAGGTGTGATTATTTTTGCACTTCTCATCTCAGTCTGATTCCTGGCACCCTGACACCATCCCTTTGTGTAATATCCAGGCGGAGATAGTGGCAGATGCAATGCTCCGGATATTCACCAGGGTAGGCTTTCCCCGGAAAGTGATCTCTGACCAGAGAACCCAGTTCATTGCAGAGATCACACGGCAGTTATGGAGGCTTCGCAGGATCAAATGCCTGCACATTGCTCCATACAACCCCCAGACTAATGGGTTATGTGAGAGGTTCAACGGGACCCTGAAGCAGTTGCTCAGGATGTTCTCGGCCTCTCACAAGGAATGGGAAATATACATGTCGCACCTCCTATTTGAATACAGAGAGGTGCCCTAGGAATCAACAGGATTCTCTCCATTTGAACTAGTGTAAGGCTGGAAAATAAGGGGACCCCTAGATCTATTAAGAGCCCACTGTGAGGGATCGACAGAGGAGGAGGGACACTCTGTTGTGGAGTACGGTCTCGAATTCCGGGACCAACTGAAGAACCTTGCCAAAAGGGTGCAAAAGAACCTTCAGGTCGCTCAAAGCAGACAGAAGCAGTGGTATGACCATAATACTCGTAACCGGACCCTGGCATTGATCCTAGCCTTGAAGCCTGTCAAAACGGACAAGCTACAGGCCGTCTGGCAGGGACCCTACCGAGTGGTAGAGCAGCTGAATGACACAACTTATCTGGTAGCTAAATGTTCAGATGACCGGGTCCGCCGGACCTTTCATGTGAACATGCTGAAGGCATACCTAGAAAGGGCCAAGAACATAGCCACCATTTGTGCTCCGGCTGCGGAGGACTCAGAGAGTCTTCCCATGTAGGAGATCTCCGGGCGAGATGAGGTACCCCCAGGTGTAGCAGACATAGAGCTGGATGAGAGGCTAGGGACTAGGCAGAAGGAGCAAGTTTGGCAACTGCTAGAAGGCAGTGAGACATGTTCTCCACTACCCCTGGGTACACCACGGTGGCAATACACCGAGTGGAGTCCCTGGGGCAGGTGCCCCTGAGACAGGCAGTGTACCGAGCCCTTGAGGCAGTTAGAGAAAGTATGCACCAGGAGCTCAGGGAAATGCTGGTCCTAGGTGTTATTGAACAGCCCAACAGTCCCTGGGCCTCCCCGGTGGTGCTGGTACCCAAGAGGGATGGGACCACCAGGTTCTGCATTGACTACCGTAGGTTCAATGACAGAACCATGACCGACGCCTACCCCATGCCCCGGGTCAATGATCTACTACCTGACCACCCCTTGGACCCAGGGTCCATCGCAAAGTCGGCATTCATCACCCACTTCAGCCTATACCAGTACAAAGTCATGCCGTTTGGGATGAAGAATGCTCCAGCGACATTCCAGAGAATGGTAGATCACCTCTTCAATGGCATCCAGGACTATGCATGCGCATACCTGGATGACATTGCGATCTACAGCGACACCTGGGAGGACCATTTAGTCCACCTAGGCATCATTCTAGACTGCATCAGTGCCACCGGTCTGATCTTGAAGCCTGACAAGTGTACGATAGGGCGCTCGGAGGTCCAGTACCTTGGACACCGGGTGGGCTGCAGGAAGCAGTGGCCAGAGCCAGCCAAGATTGAGGCAGTCCCGAACTGGCCCACTCCCAAGACCAAAACCCAAGTCTTTCCTAGGGACCACAGGGTACTACCACAAATTTGTCCCCAATTACAGTGCCCTGGCCAAACCTCTGACTGACCTTACCTGATAATGATTACCCCGACAGGTCCTGTGTGAAACTGCCTTCCAAAACCTTAAGACTGCATTGATCTATGCCCCTGTCCTGGCTGCTCCTGATCCAACCAAACGTTTTTGTGTCCACACAGATGCCTCCATGTTCGGGTTGGGAGCAGTACTGAGTCAGGTGGACGAGGGAGGGCAGGACCACCCCATAGACTACATTAGCCAGAAGCTGTTGCCCATGGAGGTAGGCTATGCAGTGGTGGAGAAGGAGTGCCTGGCCCTGGTGTGAGTCCTTAAAAAGCTTCAACCTTACCTCTATGGAAAGCCCTTCACCGTCCTCACAGATCACAACCCCCTAGTCTGGCTCAACCGAGTTTCTGGGGACAATGGACGCTTGCTGCGGTGGAGTTTAGCTTTGCAGCCCTTTAACTTTGACATTCAATACAGGCCGGGAAAAAGTAATGTAAACACTGATGGACTTTCCTGGCAAACTGAAATGGAATAGTTCCTCAGACAGCCCCAGGCCGACCCGTGTGTGGATCTAACTAGGTCTGCCGAACTGGAAGGGGGGAGATGTCATGGATACCAGGATGCAAGGGTTAAACCTCCACCCCCTACTACCTAGCGCCCTCTTGTTTCTCAGTGGATCTGGGGTTTTGTGAGCATATGCAATCTCCCAGGACGGTGTTTGCCTTGTTTTTTTGCTTTGAACCTTTTTACGAAAGAGCTGGTCCCTGACCGCCTAGTCCCTCTTCGGCTGGCCAGGCACCTGGAACTGCCAGTTGGCTGCATCATCCTAAATGCCCCGCATCCTTTATCCCAGGTTGCTCCAGTGGCTCCTTGTCCCAGAGCTCCTCTGTTTTGGGGGTTGGTACCCCTTTGGAGGGCAAGAGATGGGGTGATTGATGGAAGGGAGCTCCCTTGTGAACCGGGGGTTCCGGACCCCACTCTAAAACTCCAACTCCCTAGTGGCCTTCCCGGTGTATGCTTGATCATCCATGGTTCCGGCCCCCAGCCATGGATAATGTCGCTTTTTGGACTGTAGCAGCTGGGGGCCAAGGGCTTTCCAAAGACACCCTGGAAATGCCGCTGCTCCCCTGGGATCACCCTGGAACCACCATCACTATACCGCTGGACACTATGGGACAAAGGACTCTTTGGAGGGCGCCAGCCTGTCTGAAAGGGTGGGAATGGCGGGATATTTGGGGGACTGATAAGGCTCATATCTTGATGGGACTGTGTATATAAACTGTTTGTTTACCCAATAAAGAGGTACTACTTGTTTTCACCTGAATGCTAGTCTGTCTAGTTATTTGGGTGAGAATTGATAAAATCACTTTTTCCACTACATAGCAGCAGGTTCCAGGTACAGGAAGGATCCTTTGGCAGAGCTACCCAGTCAGGGTAGCCGGGTTTCCTTCACATGTGTTTTTAAGCGTAGCATATATGACAACTACATAACCTGGCAGTCTGCTAACATTGCCTTTCTAAATCATTTGTTCAACTTTGTAATTGTTAACTCAAAAACATTCGGCTAGATTCCGAGTTTTGTGGTAAGAGCTGTGCAGTGCTAACTTGCACGTTATTGTCACTGCTCACTTACCTACAGCGCTGGTATTACAGGTTTTCCTAAACCCGGTGTTATCAGGCAAGAAGTGAGCGTAGAGCAAAATTTTGCGCCATACCGCACTCCAATACCAGCGCTGCTTAAGTCAGCGGTGAGCTGGTTGTACATGCTCGTGCACGATTTCCCCATAGACATCAATGGGGAGAGGCGGCTGAAAAAAAGCCTAACACCTGCAATAAAGCAGCATAAAGCTCCGTAACGCAGCCCCATTGATTCCTATGGGGAAACAAATTTTATGTTTACACCTAACACCCTAACATGAACCCCGAGTCTAAACACCCCTAATCTTACACTTATTAACCCCTAATCTGCCTCCTCCGACATCGCCGCCACCTACATTATACTTATTAACCCCTAATCTGCCGCTCCGGACATCGCCGAAACCTACATTATACTTATTAACCCCTAATCTGCCACCTTCAGCGTCGCCGCCACTATAATAACCATATTAACCCCTAAACCGCCGTACTCCTACCTCGCAAACACTAGTTAAATATTATTAACCCCTAATCTGCCCCCCCTAACATCGCCGCCACCTACCTACATTTATTAACCCCTAATCTGCCGCCCCCAACGTTACCGCCACTATACTAAAGTTATTAACCTCTAAACCTAAGTTTAACCCTAACCCTAACACCCACTAACTTAAATATAATCAAAATAAATCTAAAAAAAACTACTATTAAAAACTAAATAATTCCTATTTAAAACTAAATACTTGCCTGTAAAATAAACCCTAGGCTAGCTACAATATAGCTAATAGTTACATTGTATCTAGCTTAGGTTTTATTTTTATTTTACAGGTAAGTTTGTATTTATTTTAACTAGGTAGAATATTTGCTAAATAGTTATTAACTATTTACTAACTACCTAGCTAAAATAAATACAAATTAACCTGTAAAATAAGACCTAACCTGTCTTACACTAACACCTAACCTTACACTACAATTAAATAAATAACCTAAATTAAATACAATTAACTAAATTAAATACAAATACCTAAATTACAAAAAAAACAAACACTAAATTACACAAAATAAAAAACAAATTACAAGATATTTAAACTAATTACACCTAATCTAATAGCCTTATCAAAACCAACCCCCCAAATAAAACCCTAACTAAAAAAAACTAAGCTCCCCATTGCCCTGAAAAGGGCATTTGAATGGGCATTGCCCTTAAAAGGGTATTTAGCTTTATTGCTGCCCAAACCCTAACCTAAAAATAAAACCCACCCAATAAACTCTTAAAAAACCTAACACTAACCCCTGAAGATCCACTTACAGTTTTGAAGAGCCGACATCCATCGTCAACGAAGCCGGAAGAAGTCCAAAACAAAGCCCAAAGTCCAAAACCGCATCCGGTGCGGAGCATCCTCTTCTTATGACGACTCCTGACGAATGAAGGTTCCTTTAAGTTACATCATCCAAGATGGTGTCATTCGTCGGGAGTCGTCGTAAGAAGAGGATGCTCGACGCCGGATGTCTAGAAGATGGACCCGCTCTTCACCGGATGGATGAAGATAGAAGATGCCGTCTGGATGAAGACTTCTACCCATCTGGAGGACCACTTCTCCTGGCTTGGATGAAGACTTCTCCCGGCTTTGTTGAGGACTTCTTGCCGCTTCGTTGAGGACTTCTCCCAGCTTCGTTGACGATGGATGTTGGCTCTTCAAAACTGTAAGTGGATCTTCAAGGGTTAGTGTTAGGTTTTTTTAAGGGTTTATTGGGTGGGTTTTATTTTTAGGTTAGGGTTTTAACAGCAATAGAGCTAAATGCCCTTTTAAGGGTGATGCCCATCTAAATGCCCTTTTCAGGGCAATGGGGAGCTTAGGTTTTTTTAGTTATGGTTTATTTGGGGGGTTTGGTTGTGTGGGTGGTGGGTTTTACTGTTGGGGGTTGTTTGTATTTTTTTTACAGGTAAAAGAGCTGATTTCTTTGGGGCAATGCCCCACAAAAGGCCCTTTTAAGGGCCATTGGTAGTTTAGTTTAGGCTAGGTTTTTTTTTATTTTTCGTAATTTGTTTTTTATTTTGTGTAATTTAGTGGGGGGGGGGGGGTTCCGTAATTTAGGTATTTGTATTTAATTTAGTTAATTGTATTTAATTTAGGTAATTTATTTAATGTGTTGTGTAATGTTAGGTGTTAGTGTAAGACAGGTTAGGTTTTATTTTACAGGTAAATTTGTATTTATTTTAACTAGGTAGTTAGTAAATAGTTAATAACTATTTAGTAACTATTCTACCTAGTTAAAATAAATACAAACTTGCCTGTAAAATAAAATTAAAACCTAAGCTAGATACAATGTAACTATTAGTTATCTTGTAGCTAGCTTAGGGTTTATTTTATAGGTAAGTATTTAGTTTTAAATAGGAATTATTTCATTATTAATAGTAGGTTTTATTAAGATTTATTTTAATTATATTTAAGTTAGTGGGTGTTAGGGTTAGGGTTAGACTTAGGTTTAGGGGTTAATAACTTTAGTATAGTGGCGGCGACGTTGGGGATGGCAGATTAGGAGTTAATAAATTAAGGTAGGTGGCGGCGATGTTATGGACGGCAGATTAGGGGTTACTAATATGTAACTAGTGTTGCAATGCAGGAATGCGGCGGTTTAGGGGTTAATATGTTTATTCTAGTGGGGGTGATGTCGGAGCGGCAGATTAGGGGTTAATAATTTTATTTTAGTGGTTGGGATGCGGGAGGGCCTCGGTTTAGGGGTTAATAGATAGTTTATGGGTGTTAGTGTACTTTTTAGCACTTTAGTTATGAGTTTTATGCTACAGCTCATAACTACTGACTTTAGAATGCGTTACGAATCTTGCTGGATAGGCTGTACCGCTCACTTTTTTGCCTCCGAAAAAAACGCTTGTAATACCGGCGCTATGGAAGTCCCATTGAGAAAAGACTTTACAAAAATTGCGTAAGTTAATTAGCGGTACGGCCAAAAAAGTGTGCGGTACAGCTGTACCTACAAGACTCGTAGTAGCAGCGGTAGTGAAAAAGCAGCGTTATGAGCCTTAACGCTGCTTTTTTACTCATAACGCAAAACTCGTAATCTAGCTGCTAGTTATTAACTTTTTTCAATATTAAAGAGAAGCAATCATTTCAGGTGTAATTTTAATGAGAGATGGTAATTTATACTAAAATTATTTCACATGTAAATTGCATTTAACAGTAAGTGCATACAGGATAACTAGAACTTATTTTCTTATTGAATATTAGGAACAAATCACACAGCTTTATTGGTGAATATTTACACACCTCTGTAAATTTTGGCAAAAGGCAAGATTATTTTCTAGATGTAAAATAATTACTTATTATATTAGACATACTCTATTGTTGAAAATGCTTTTTTAATTGGAAAAAAAATGTGCTGTTATAAATCCGATTAAAAGATTATGCAATTTTGTGATAAACATGGTCTTTAGTCTACATTCTTACAAAAGTAATTTGTTATTTATGTATCAAAAATGAATCTCCTTGTTGCAAAATATCTACATACAAAATAATTGTTTTGAAAATATTTAAAACGTCTGTAAAAGGTTAGAAATATTTGATGATTTAAAATTTAGTAAACAATGCGGCAGTGCAGTGTCACGTCAACACTCATACACTCAGGGGTACGCAACACAACTCATTTAGTAACGAAGTTACCAACGAGAAACCTACAGACAGCTGTTTACCCTCACGCTGTCACAGCATCTGTTTTGGGAAACCACGGAGGAGGCGTGACGTCAGACGCCGACCTACACGTGTGAAGGCTTGTGAAGCGTATCCTCTAAGAGCGGCTCCGGTCGCATTTACGGTCCAAGACTTGACCGAGAAACATCCTTTGGATCCACGGTAAAGTACAGCATATCTATTATGATACGGAAATTTTTCCAATAAGTGAACAAGAAAAAACTGTCATCCTGTCTAACTGTTTATACTCACATGGTTGATACAATTTCAGACTGCTGTGCTCTGTGCTATCTCCTCTAAACTACAAGTTTATGAACAGCCTTAATTTTCCTTTGCCACATACGGTTATGCTAAATTTGATTTATATTGTGTGATACCTGTTTTTATATTGTTTGCTGTCCAATAATATATAGAGTCTGTTATTTTTTGGTACAAGCAACTGGATATTTGTCTTAGCTTATTCTTATTTTATAATTTTTATTTGAAGATCACAGGGAGACGTCCCTTTTTTAGATTGTATTAACATTGCATCATATTAAAATTCATTTATATTTCTTAAAAGGTTGTTTGATACTTTTAGCCTAACAGCACACTTTCTATCCTAAATGATAAAAACAGAGATAGATGTGGCGCTAAAGGCAGCACGGTATATACTAAAGATACGGCAAGAGAAATACCTAATATTGATAATAACTGTTATACATAAATATGATAAAAATGATGAAAAAACAAACAGCGGACTCAAAAGTTATTAATAAACAGCGGACTCAAAAGTTATTAGTAAAATCTCAGAATCTTTATATTTGAAATTAATACTTTATATTTGAAATTAATACTTTGTTAAAATCAATCGATAGCAAAAGTTAAAGGTACATAGGAATACACATAAAAAATGATATACAATAACACTAAATGAACCACCGGTGGTTTAATTTAATAATAAAAAACTGGTAATATCTAAAAAAGAGGAGCTGATTTCCCTTAAGCGTAAATCAATGTGGGTAAGGCTGAAATGTCCACTTAGCAAATGATTGTCAAATATAGAAATCCAACAATAAAAAAGGATTTGATTTAGAAGGTCAAATGAGCAAAGAGACCCGTTAGTTTCTGTAGTAATTCAATGTATCCAGACAGTCAACAGGAATCCCCAATCCAAGCTGACAAGTTATGAAAGTTTAAATGATAATACCTTTTGCGCTGCAGGACAAATACCTCTGGGCAGGCTCTCTTTTAGATTCAGAGACTCACCAGACACTTCGGTCGATTCCTGTATGTAGTGACCGGGTAGCTAAGTCCCTTCTCGCAGCTTTTTTCTGTTAGCCTGTCTGCCGTGGTGCTTCGTCGGCAAACGTTTGGCGTGTGACGTCAGGTCGAGCGTCACGTGGCTGAAATCCTCCAATCAGTGTGGGGATTCCCCGCTGTCGGTATTGCTGCGGGAAATTTGAAATCCGGACAATCTCAGAGCGCTCTGATGGATAGTGGTAGTAGTTCAAAGTTGCATCTACGCGTTTCAGCCGTGTACCGGCCTTTATCAAGATGATCAGTCCATAGTGAACTATCCTTTTATAGTGATTTCAATTTCCTGTTTATTTCTTTTGGGTCATATCTTATTGGCTAGCCACCATTTGACCTTTAAAATATTGGAGAGAATTTTGAGTCGCAAATTATCTGTCCTTACCAGTTAACCCAATACTTGGTGCATTAAATGCCTAAAATTATAAAGTAATCATATAAATGCTTAAACTTAACATTTCTATAGTTATATTAAAGTTCAACAGCCCATAATTTAATTTGTAATTCTTAAATATAATTTAAGAAAGTGCAAATAAGTTTCTAAAACATAAATATTATTATTAATAAAAAAATATATATATACTATAATAAACCATAAAGGCAACAAATGATTCTTAGACACACTTCACCCTAATATAAAGCAATCTTAACTGACAAATCTCATGCAATATATTAATAAATAACCTATCTCATAAAAAATATATATATGTACAAGATAAATATAAATATAGAAAGAATCCCTTTAATAAAAATCAAAGTTTTAATGTAAGTCTCCATAAATAACCAACATAGGAAAAATAAAAAAAATTTTTGTATTCTAAAATTAATGTGAAAACATATATAAAAGATAAAAATTAATTTATATTCCATTAAAGTTTGATCTAGCTGATAATCTTATGTTAATTTGAGAATTTTGTTTTTAAAAGAATCATATATTTAAAATATCATATATTTAAAAGTAGGGGGGGGGGAAATTTTAATAGGTGCCCGTAAAACTAGCATAAGCTAATAGCTTATATTAATGTATAAAAGGGTTCAAGTCTAGTTCTGCATTCAAACCATCCGGTACCAATGTGCCAAAATTAAAAATCAGTTCAGCTTCCTTGTATAAAATTAATCTTTCAAAGTCACCTCCCCTACCATCATGTTTAACCTTTTTTATACCCCACCAACTAAGCTCGCTAATATTGCTACTGTGATACTCTTTGAAGTGTTTAGAAACAAAATGCCCCTCAAAACCATTTTTAATATTATTTATATGATCTCTTATCCTATCCCTTAATTTCCTTTGGGTCTGACCTAGATACTGCTTTTTACAAGAACACTGGAGGAGGTAGATAACACCCTTATCACTACATCTGATTATATCCTTTATGGTGTGTCTGTAGTTTCTGGTGGTTGAACCGATTTCCTTTAGTTTTGTGCTGTGTTTACAAGCTACACAGCTATAGCATGGAAAGAAACCTTTTATTTGAGACCCCATTAAGTCCACATCTATTGTGTTTCTGTTTCTTTTGTACATACTAGGAGCTAACTCATTTTTCAAATTTTTTGCTTTGGTGTAGATTATATCTGGGTATTTCTTCACATGGTCTCCTAGTATGTGATCTTTCCTTATAAGGTGCCAGTGCTTATTTAAAATTGATTTTATATGGCTATGTTGGGCATTATACTTTGTAATAAAAGGTATGTTCAATTTCGGCACTTGGTCATTTTTCTGGAGGCTTCTCTCTTTACCTCTAAGGAGTTCTTCCCTATCCCTCAACCTTGCTGTCTCAATTGCTTTATTGACATTGTTTACTTCATATCCTTTATCCAGGAACTTTTCTTTTAAGACTAAAGATTGAGTTTCAAAATCTTCTATGTTACTGCAGTTTTTTTTGATCCTAGTAAACTGGCTAGTAGGAATATTTTCTATCCATTTAGTTAAGTGACAGCTTTCCATGTGTACATAATTGTTAGCGTCTACTTTTTTGAAAAACGTCTTTGTATGGATTTTTTGGTCAATAATATTTATCTCTAGATCCAGAAAATGTAAGGATTTACTACTTATTTCACTTGTAAATTTCAAACCCAGACTATTTTGGTTAAAATCTTCTAAGAATAGGTTGAGTAATTCACAATCACCATTCCAAATTATGAAAATATCATCTATAAATCTTTTGTAGGCTACCAAGTTCGCACCCCATGCTCCTTTATAAATAAAAGACTCTTCTAGGTAACCCATAAAAATGTTGGCATAGCTGGGTGCGAACTTGGTGCCCATTGCAGTACCCTTTTGTTGTAGATAGTATTTCCCATCAAAGATAAAATAGTTATTGGTTAAAATAAATTCAATACATTTCAAAATAAAATGACACTGATCTGTTTTTAGGTTTATATCCTTTTTTAGAAAATGTTTTACTGCCAACAAGCCCAAATTATGTTCAATATTTGTGTATAAGCTAGTTACGTCACAAGTGACCATCAGATATTTATCATTCCAATCTATTTGGTTTAAAATATTCAGTAGATGTGTAGAATCTTTAAGATAGGCTGGCAGGTTAATTACATACTTCTGAAGGAATTGGTCAATATATTGGGATAAGTTGGAGGTTAATGAGTTAATTCCGGAAATTATTGGGCGTCCTGGTGGGTTAATGAGTGATTTATGGATTTTTGGCAAAAAGTAAAAAGTTGGGGTTCTGGGAAATTTTATTGTCAGAAAATTAAATTCCTTTAAATTTAATAAACCTTTGGATTGTGCTTCAGTCAAGATTTTATCTAGATTTTGCTTTTGTTTAATTATAGGATCGTTTAATAATTTCTTATAAGTATTCTTATCATCTAAAATTCTCGCAGCTTCCTTAAGATAATCCTTAGTATTCATTAAAACTACCCCCCCACCCTTGTCCGCCTGCTTTATGACAATATCCCTATTATTTCTTAAATCTTGGAGTGTTTTGTGTTCCTCTCTCGATAAATTAAAATTTATGTACTTACTCTTACCATCCCATTTTTCTAGATCTTTTTTTACTTTATTTTCAAACAGAGTTAAATTATCTCCTTTATCTTTAGTCGGGTAAAAGTTTGATTTATTTTTCAAAGTAGTATGTTGGTAGCAGGGTGAAGTATCTCCATTAATCTTATTTTGTGACTGGCTTTCCAGGGGATTTTTTATAAAATATCTTTTGAGCGTTAGTTTTCTGATGTATTGGTTAATGTTGATTAGTGTTTCGAATTTATTTAGTTTTGTAGTTGGTGCAAAAGTCAAACCTCTACTTAAAACTTTTTCTTGTATGTTATTTAATTTAATATTACTTAGGTTAAAAATTCCCTCTGTATTTATCTTATCCTCATTTGTTTCTCCCTTTCGTCTGTTACCTCTTCCTCTTCTTCCTCTCTGTCCCTTTTTTCCCTTCTGAACTTTGCATTTGTTTTTTGTTCCACTTCTAAAAAATCCCTAGAGGTTCCTGGTCTATTAGAGGGTTCATTGTATCTATATTCAATGTCTGAATCAAGTCTTCTTCTTAAAGGGCTGAAGCTATTAGATGTGGGGATTCTCCAGTTAGTTTGTTGACTATTGTTTCTATCCTAAAGCCTAGAGCTTTACCTATGTTCTTTTTTGTATCTGATACATTACAGGGATTGTATCTTTAGAATAGTGTTTGGTATAATTTCCAATAGCGCATACAGTACTAATTATTCCACTTACACGTCACGGCTGTTGCCATGGCCGCTTCATGCACCGTCCGAGCTATCGTGATGTCACTCCCGGGCGCCACGACCTTTTTTTGGGTGCATCTTTGATTTCTCTTTGCGCCCACACCGTGTGCATGTTTGTGCTGCATTTGGCGCAATCTTGCGCCTATTTAATGCAGCCTCACAATGACTTCCTTGCTCAAGTATAGGTTTACCTCTGTGTTACCTATAGGGTGTTTTTCTACATTGCTTGTGCTGTGGACTGTCTACTTGTTGCTGAATCCTGCTTTGACTTGTAACCTACCCTTTTGCCTTGACCTCTGAGACCTTGAAAGATTGGTTTGTCCACCTGTTGCTGAATCCTGTTTTGCCATGTGACCTTCTCTTTTGTCTTGTCCTCTGTTATATCCTACGGACATAACAAGCAGCTGTTAAGGCCGGTAGAATACTTGGTTGCATTGGGAAAAATATTAGCAGCAGAAATATTAAGTTCTTATGCCACTTTACAGATCATTAGTTAGGCCTCCTCTTAAATATTGTGTACAGTTCTGGAGACCATTCCCAGAAGGATATAAATAAATTAGAAACTGTTCAAAGAAATGCTACTAAAATGATACATGGTCTAAAATATAAAACATACAAAGAAAGACTCTATGATCTAAACATGTATAGTTTAGAGGAGGTGACATGATAGAAACATAATAAGATAGATTACAAGTGAAGCACTAATTTAACATGCGCCTGTAAACGGCCAAATTCGCCCGTTCAAGTTAAATAACCAGCCATTACAAGTGGCTAGTAAATGCTACCATGAGCTCACGGTAGTAATTAGCGCTCTGAAAATTAGACCTCTTAATTTTAAAAGTGTCCCCCAATTGCCCCCAAAATAAAGTGTGAGGTTCCTTTTGTAAAATAATAAATGATAGCATCTTTATTGTTATTTTGTTGAATATAACTGCACAAAGCAGCTTTAAGAGGTCAAAGTGAGGGGATGTGGAGTGTTAATTGCCTTTACATTGCAATCTACAGGGTCTGTGTTATTTCTATAAATATATGTATATTGTTATATACATATATATCTATGTGCTAATATGTGTATATACACATATAAACACATAAATATATATGTAAATATTCATATACATATATATTTTAAATTTGCTGCCCATCGCTGTGAGACGACATCAGAACAAGGCCCCCTTTGGAGGTCGCGTTCGTATTGCATCTCAATTCTAATACCAGCGCACAATTGCATGTGCTAGTATTACGAGTGGAGCGCGAAGATTGCACTCTTAATCTGGCCCAATATATGAAGCTGAAAACATTTTATGCAAAAAATGGAATACCAAAACAAGGGGTGAAAATCTTAAATTAATTGGTAGCAGGTTCAGGACAAATGTGAGGAAGCAGGGATTCCCCCCCCCCCCCAAAAAAAAATGTGGTTGATTCAGGGAATCCACTCCCAAAAGAGCTGGAAAACACATGGACTGTGAAAGAGTTAAAAATGCCTGAGACATTTATAAGCCTATCCTTTATGGACCTTTTGGTTCTTATCTACCGTCAATTTATGTTTCTATGTTACTTATTTTCTATCAGCACCTTCTCTTGAATGAAATGCACACTGACAAAGCCAGATTCCAAAGGTTCAGGTGGTCGATAGAATCCTAGGTCAGGTCATCCAAACTCTAAGATATCTTTCAAACAGGTAACAGCAACATGTTGATCAAGCCCTAGAGCTATGTGCAGTATGACTTTGCTAGCACCATGGCATATGCACTGATGCACTTCTGAAGCTCTCTGGGAAACAGAGTTGCCACAAGAAATTACATTAGATAGAAATTGCAATGATTGAGTACAGCAGTCATTTGCATGATTACAAACATAAAATTCCAATCTTGAACAAACAGTCTGATGTTTATGTGTTATGTTAGAACGCACTCTATTATTAAGATGTGTGATTTGCTGTTTTATTAGAGACTTGAAATTGGAGTGTGCACGAGGGTGATAGACAATGAAAGCTGTCTGAAAAGCATTATGAAGATTGTGAAAAAATATTTTCAAAAACTGTGTGCTTAAAATGATAAAAAGTGTGTTTATGTTTAGAGTGCAATAGGGTTTGTAACTAAGGAGCTGCAACACAATAATATTTGTGTATAAAGATAAAGAAAAGTATATTATAGGTAGCCCTTAAAAATGTTAATATACCGTATCATCAAAAAGAGTTTATTACAGACCAAACATACATAAAGATAATATAAATGCAATAAAAAAAAGAATATAATAACAAATAAAATCCCTATAAGGTACCTTAAAACTAAATGCAGGCACTAATTGCTCATAACATAGTTCAAATAAAGTCCTGAATAAATCTTCTGTTTGCAGATGACAATCTTCTCCTCAATGTCCATAGACGATGAAATTTATTGGAAATTAAGCGAAAAAATCCTCTCCTTGGTACCTGTAATAATAAAACCTGTGGAGCAGAAAACAAAACAAATACTAGTGTAATACTATATAATCCAGAATATAAAGCTGAGGATAAAAATGCTCACCGGATAGTCTAATAGAGGGCCTACACATTTCAACCTAATTGGGTCTTTCTCAAGGCTCTATTGGACAATAAGGTTGATAACTCTATAAAGTACTTGGTTTGGCGCTAAAACATGGCTAACTGTCACTTCACGTCCTGCTCCGGCCACCATTCAATGATGTCACTTCTGGTGCGCCCACCATTCACTTCTGGTACAATAGCTAAGTTTTATAGGATCTGTAGTTCAATTAGCTACAATATCTTTTAAGGTGGAATTGCAGAAACAACACATAAGATTAGTATATATAATAGCATTTCTCACTGCGGTAAACCAATTATCGTTACGCTAATTAAGTGCCATATTTGATTGTAATAAAAAACCTCCATACTTAAACAGTGCAACTGTTGGCGTTTATTATTATTATTTATACTTTATTTATGAAGCAACAACATATTCTGCAGTGCTGTCCATGGGTACAATTCATTTAAATAAAACAATGATATAAAAACTTGTAAGAGACAAGACAACATTTTACAAACATATACAGGAGGAATTGGGGGCCCTAATCCCGTGGGAACAAAGAATACAGGATAAAATACTCTTAATTAAACTGATTTGTTTATTTACATATCTATATAAAAAGGTATACAAACAGCATATTAAAAAACAAATAGAAGATATTGAAAAACAAATAGAAAATATGTAAAAAAGCATTATATATATGTATATATATATATATATATATATATATATATATATATATATATATATATATATATATATATATATGTCTGTTTCTCATACAACTTTTGTGTCATTTTGTAAAAAGTGCCAGTGCTATGAAATTATCCTATTAATATGAACGTTGTTAGTACTATATTACGTAATAAACAGAATATACATTTTAGTTTTCCCCTCATATGGATCACTTGTTTTTTTTCAGACTTGTCCCTATATCTAAGAAGGGAGACAAATCTACAAATTTACATAGTAAAACAACATTTTACATGTATTTAGAAAACAAGTGACTTTTAAACTTGAAGCACATATTCTTTCTACAATAAATGCTATAAATAACAACTGTAATATTCTACAGAATGTTAACCTCACATTTGATATCAGGGATAATCAGTGACCCTAAAATATACTAAAAGTTAAAATTGAAGACATACCCCTTATGAAAATGAGTGCATTGGGAGATAGAAGAGAAGAGCCACTTTTGGACCTATTGAATGAATAAAATAATATATAATCAGAACATATTAGGATAGGTAAGAATTTAGACATAAAACTCTATTACCAAAGAATCTGCTCTAGAAACCTTCTGGGTCTTATAAAAGTCCACACTTGAACCTCTTAATAAGCAAAGGAGACTACTTTTGGTTCTCTTATGACAAATAGCTTTATAATAAACTAAATTGACAACGTTATATATTAAGAAAAAACTTAAAGTACAACAAAGGATAACTTTATAGACTTTTGGAGATATGTGTAACGATTGCTGCAAGTGAATCAAATACGCAGAACTTAGTGTGTATGCAGATTTCAGTAGATTCTATACTAAATACAATTTAAGAAGGTAGGAATATCATATAAATGTGGCTAACAGGTTGCAACACTTTTCCCCAATTTGTAGGAAAATAGGATGCTTCAGTAGCAAGTTGTTACAATCTAGGAGGTTATTCAGAGTCAGGTTAACTTAGAATTGTCCTCTAAGAATGGTTGGAAATGTGATCACAATACATGCATGGTAACTCGCAACACAGAGGGTCAATAATTATATACTGGAGGAATTAACAGTAACAGACATAAAGGAGGAAAATAAGGAAAGAGAAATTATAACAAAAAATAAGCACTGCGGTATCCTAGTGAGAATCATATACTGAGGTAGAGAGCGGAAGCTAAATTAATTATGGAAATGGTTATAGGTAACTAAACATGTGGAGCATAATGGAGAGCAGAAGCAATAGCCGAGTTTCAGGTATTGCTGAAAGCAGATGCTTTGGTTAAACGATGTAGCTGGTTATCTAATTATAATGCAACGTAGTCTGTACGGATGAAAAAGCTTAAGCTAGAGTTAACAGTCAGTTTCCAGTGCGTAGCAGGAACGATCGTTACCTGTAGTGTTTGACTGCGAAGAGAGAGTCAGGGGAGGCGGTCCCGGAATTCTGTGATCAGAGCTTGCTTGAACTGATCAGCTGTTAGGTGGAAATCCGGTTCTAGAAAACTGTTCCAGCATGAATAGCTGAGAGGCGTGTATGCGCTTCTCCTGAAATATAGTATCCAAGGCAAAGAGGGCTTAAAGAGCTAGCAAAGAAACAACCTTCATCAGAAAGGTAGTAAAATTAACAAGCGATGTATAGCTGTAGAGTAGGAGGTTATAAAGCATGTTAAGTCAAACCCTCAATTAAAGAGACAGCAACCCGACAGGTCCCAGTTACATGACAGGATCCCTCCACCAAAGAAACCCTCCAGGGTTTCAAGGAAAGGGCCTGTCGGGATGACTTCGGTGGAAGATAGAGACTAGCTGTGGGGCAGAAAGATTGGACGCAGGTTCCCACGAATCCTCATCATGCGTATAACCCAGTGAACTAGGTATTGAAGAGTTCCATGAGAATACCTGAAATCGAGTATGTCAGCAACCTCATATTCCTGTTCAGACTGAGCATGTAGTGGAGGAACTTGAGAAGTCAAGGAAGAAGTTCTGGTGGGTTTAAATGGTTTCAACAATGACACATGGAAAGTGAAGTGTATACGGTAGTTTGCAGGGAGCAGTAAGGAATCAGCATTAGGGTTGATGACCTTAGTAATCTGGAATGGAGTGATAAACAATTGAGTGAACTTGCGGGAGGGAGTATGTAACTTGAGACGACAGGTAGAGAGCCAGACCATGTCCCACTTTGTAATCTGGAGCAGGTCTGCAACGGAGGTCATAGTAATATTTTTGTTGTTTTTGAGCTCGAATAATGTGGTCTTGCAAAGTCTTGAAGTTTTGGGAGAGTGTGATCACAAAATCGTTAACCAAGGGACATGGAGTGTGAATGTTAAGGATGAAGTGGAAATCTGGGTGATATCCATAGTTTGCAAAGATTGGTAAGGTTTGTGTGGAAGCATTGGTGGAGTTGTTGTAGGCAAACTCTGCAGTAGCTAGGTAATCAGCCCATTTGTCTTGTTGTTGAGAACAATAAGATCTTAGATATTGTTCTAGGCATTGGTTTGTCCTTTCACATTGGCTGTTAGTCTGTAGATGATTTGAGGTAGTGAGTTTTCTATCGATGTTCAATCTACTGCAAAGGGCTGCCCTGAATTTAGAGGTGAACTGACTACCTCTGTCAGTAAGAATAGATGATGGTAGTCCATGTAACTTGAGGATGTTATCCAGAAAGAGTTAAGCAGTCTGAGATGCAGTGGGGAGTTTATGAGTAGGGAGAAAAAAAAGCCATTTTAGTGAACAAATCAATTACTACATCTATAGTAGTAAAAGAGGAAGATTTGGGTAGATCTACTATGAAATCCATAGTCG
The DNA here is from genome assembly GCF_027579735.1 of Bombina bombina. Lineage (NCBI taxonomy): Eukaryota > Metazoa > Chordata > Amphibia > Anura > Bombinatoridae > Bombina > Bombina bombina. The sequence goes on along the minus strand of NC_069499.1, from coordinate 1,471,920,658 downwards.
GTTTGGCACAGGTAATGACATGAGGAGCCCGTATGGTTTATGCCGATCGTTCTTGATTTGGATACATATGGTACACGATTCAATATAGGCCTTAACAGAATCTAACATATTCGGCCACCAGAAAGATCTTTTCAGTAGACTTAGAGTATTATGCATACCTGGATGTCCGCTTAGGACGGAGTCGTGTATTAAATGAAGAATTGAATCCTGTATAGACACAGGAATGTACAAGAGATTCTCAAAATAGTATAGACCATCCTGGTGTTTTATGAGTTTATAAGTTCAAATAGTTGTGTCTTGTTCTTGAGCCAGTTGAATAGTATGAAGTAAATCAGTTGATAGAGCAATGAAATGCTCAGGGGGATAACTGTGGTAGGGGTTTTAGGTTGTGTAGTAGTGTATCTTTTCTTGACAGAGAGTCAGCCTTGCCGTTTTTTGAACCAGGGCGATACAGTATATTATAGTGGAACCTAGAGAAATAAAGACTCCATCTGACTTGCCTGGTGGACAGAATACGGTTAGTTTGTAGATATTCCAGGTTCTTGTGGTCCGTGTAAATGAGAATGGGTGAGGTTGTGCCCTCAAGCAAATGCCTCCAGTGTTCAAGTGATGATTTGATTGACAGGAGTTCATTTTCTCCAATAGGATAGTTTAGTTTCGATTGTGACAAAGATCGAGAGAAAAAGGCAACTGGATGAACCGGTTCTGTTAAGGATTTGCATTGAAATAGGATGGCACCTATTGCAAATTCGGAGGCATCAACTTCCAATATATATTGGAGTCTGGGGTCAGGAAATGTAGTATGGGAGCTGATGTGAACATTTTCTTTAATAAATCAAAAGAGAGTTGTGCCTCAGTGGACCATTTAAATGTAGTATTTTTCCCAGTAAGCCTAGTATAAGGTTTTACAATAGCTGAGAAATTCCTAATAAACCTACGATAGAAGTTTGAGAAGCCTAAGAAACTTTGAAGATCCTTTCTATTATTTGATTGTGGCCAATTGGTAATGGCAGACACTTTGTTGTCCTCCATGTGTACTCCAAGTGGTGTGACACAATATCCTAGAAAGGATATCTCTTGAGAATGAAAAGTAAATTTCTCTGGTTTTGCATATAAATGATGATAACAGTTTGGACATGTGCTATGTGATCCTGTAAGTTATCGGAATATATGAGAATGTCATCAAGATAAATAATTACATAAACAGAGCCCGAATGGCATCACTGTATACTCATAAAGTCTGTACCTGGTATGGAAAGCAGTGAGCCATTTGTCTCTGCTTCTGATGCGTATGAGGTTATATGCACCCCTAAGATCTAGTTTAGTGTATATAGTAGCTGTGCTTGATCTTTCGATTAATTCGGGAATGAGTGGTAATAAGTACCGGTTCTTGATGGTGAGTTTATTTAATTGGCGGTAATCTACGATAGGTCTCAACGAGTTATCTTTGTTGCGAACAAAGAATATACCGGCACCTGTGGGAGAGGTGGAAGGTCTTATAAAGCCTTTTTTAAGATTTTCATCTAGGTATTCCTTTAAGTGTACCAGTTCTGGCTGTGAGAGGGGGTAAACATGACCATATGGAATAGGGGACCCGGGCAATACCTCAATAGGACAATCGTATTGTCTATGAGGAGGTAGAGACTCTGCCTTCTTTTCTGTCAAACACATCTAGGAATTGTGCGTATTCCTTTGGGATGGAGATTTCAGAGGGAGTGGAATATTTTATTTTCTGCACTGTGGAGATCATAGAGTAACATGATTGTGTATGGTGTTCAGAATTAAAAAGGATTTTGAGGGTCTTCCAGTGTATAGCAGGTTGATGAGTTTTTAACCATTTTAATCTGAGGATTATGGGGAAAAAAAGAGAGGGAGTAATATCAAAGGAAAGTAGTTCCCTATGACCTGAATTAGAGGTTACAAAAATGGGTTCTGTGTGGTGTGTGATAGGACCATTAATAACATGTGTACGATCGAACACACAAAGAGCAAGAGGAAAGCTTTTTTTGATTATAGGTATTTTAGTTGCACAGATAATATCAGAATCAATCAAGTTTCCTGAGGCTCCGGAGTCAATAATGGCCGTCAGGGTGATCTGCTGTTGATCCCACTGTAGGGAAAGAGGAAGTTGACAGTAAGTATTTGAATTAAAAGAGGTAAGCCTTATAATGTTCCATACTGCTTATCTACCAATAGATAAGCAGTATTGAACATTATAAGGCTTACCTCTTTTATTCCTTTACAAACTGGGGCATTCCTTGATCTCATGTCCCTTTGCAGCACAGTATAAGCAGAGGTTATTTGTTCTTCTCCTCATTTTCTCTTAGGGTTTGAGTGGTTCCCTGATGAAGCCTATTTCCATCGGTTCATCTGAGGTTTTGGATAATGGGTAGTTGGTAGTGGTAGTTCTTTTCACTGGAGCATCTAGAGAGAACTTTTCTTTCTTGCGTTCTCTAAGGCAACGGTCTATATTAATGAATAGAAACATAAGGGTGTCCGCGGGGGTGGAGCTAGCAAGGCTGGGAGATGGCCGCGGCTTAAGTGAGCTCCTGAGCCCTATCTGGCTGAAAGGCATTAATCAGCTGCGTGGAAGTGGAAAACGGAGCTCTGCAACAAGGATTAGACCCACTATTGCTCTGACAGCCTGATGTGAAGTCTGAGACAGGATAGATACTGCGCTTTAGGCGCTAGGAAAATGCTGCACCTGCCTGGGCCTAGCTACACGCCGGAACTTCAACACACTGCGCCCCGGACCTCGCTTGTTCAGGCGACTCTGACACGGAGGTAAGACGAAGTGGTGAGGGGCTGAAACTGGACTATATACCAAGTTAAACTAAGGAGGCCAGTTAGGCCGCAGGGGTCTTTAGCGCAAAGTGCGCCATTTCAGCTTGCAAGGCAAGGGAGGCAGCCCAGCGGTAGCAGGCAGGCATGTAATACCTATCAAAGTTCGTCACATTCTCAGTAAACCCAGAGCATGGAAATATTAACATACATCCACTACCAAACATCCTATACAACATTGTAATGATAGAAAATATCAAAAGGAAAAGAGCAAGACAGATCTAAATGAGGGGAGGCACCCTGAGCTATTTTAAAAGTTAATAAGGATAGCTCACACTCTGCTGGATTAGAGAAGAAAAAGGAGAGAGATAATCAGGGAAAAGGCCCTAAATGCAAAAGCTAATGTACATGGAGTCCAGAATTCCCGCTGACACTATTTACTAATCCTGTCCAGCAACTATATCCTGGCAGTCTCTCTGCTGCACATATAACAATAAAATTTTATACCATTCATCACACAATATAGTTCCCAACATCATGAAATAAAAAAGATCCTCAATAAACATTGGCATTACATTAAACAAGATCAGATATTAGGACCTAGAATAAAAAATCAGCCGGACATTATTTTTAAAAGAGCAAAAAATTTAAAAAACATTCTGTCACCCAGTGAATTTAAAAATAAAACAATTAACAACTTAGTAGATACAAACTTCAAAAAAGAAAAAATAGAAGGATTTTTTCCATGCATTTCATGCAAATCATGTAAACATAGTTCAAAAATCAAAACAATAAAATCAAATAATAATGAACAATACATAAATATAAAAGAAATCATACGCTGTTCAGATCAAAATGTAATCTATTGCATACAGTGTTCATGCGGCCTACAATATTTTGGCCAAACGAGCCGCATGTTAAGAGATAGAATTAGAGAACACCTACACCATATAGAACACAAAGCTACCAATACTGAATTATACAAACACTTTACGGAATGTCACAATGGAAACATTAACAAATTCAAATATTGGGGAATTAAAAAAGTATTTCTTAGCCCTAGAGGAGGTAATATGGAACATTTTCTACTAAGAAAGGAAGCAGAATATATCTATGCATTTAAAACTCTCCATCCATATGGATTAAATATGGAATTTGACCTAAACTTTCTAATTTAAAATCAAATTAAAAGTCAAATTAAAAGCAAAATTAAAAATTAAAATTAAAAGTAAATCAAAAGAAGATTCTTTCTATCAAAATATAAATATTCTATAACAAAGTTCTCTAAATATATCTCTTCCCACTCTTTTAATTAAAACAAATAACAAAAAATTTATACAAAACGATATCCACATTAGTTAATTAAACATATTAGTTTACTTTGCCCCCTTCTCTTAATTTTAAGACCTATAAATAAATTACTGAGTAAGATCAGCTCAGGCTAAACTCAATAACTTTTTGAATTTAAATTTGGTCTCTATATCATAGTTTAATAAAATAGTTTATTTTGCCCCTTTTTCACATACTGAAAAAATTTCTATTCTTTTAAAAAAATCAACATTTTGAATACTGATCATAACACAAAGAATAACCATTCCTAAATAAAGATTAATATAAGATAACGAATAGTAATCTAGTACCTTATCTTTTAAGATTAAACTCTTTTCCATAATATTGTCTTTTATCTTAAGCAATATCTCCTAAATAAATGAGCATCTAGATCCATATTAGTAGATCCTTTATTTAATCCCAAAAGATATATTTTATCATATCAGCTATTTAGTCACAAAGAAACTATTTGTTCCTCCTATACCCATTTTTTCATTTGACACTATACCTTTATATTATATTTAAAAACCAATTTTAACACATTTGTTACAAAAATCCTTTTCTAACACAAGCTTCATACCAATTTTGTTTACACAAATTGGAAATTTAATAACGGATGTTCCTATTTACTTTTTTGTGTTTTTTTTTTTTTTTTCTATGTTTTTTTCTATGAACTTTTCTATTGGTTAAAAGCAATTACAAACACCCAATAGTAACATAGATTGCCCACCACTGTTATCCAAAAGCAATCTGTCCTGCCCTTTATAAATGTCATACAGAGTGTTCATAGGCATCTTGATAAAGGCTACGGCCGAAACGCGTAGAGCTGCCTACACTCTGAACACTGCATTATAGTACACAAGGACCGACTAATATAACCTAACCTCAACTCAGTCGGTATCTAAAGATAGATAGCCGGGCATTTTGAAAAAGCCGGTTATTTTGAAAAAGCCGGTTCTTTTGAAAAAGCCGGTCAGTTTGAAAAAAGCCGGTCCTCTAGACTTTGAACTCTTTTTTGCCGCCAAACGGATCCAAAAAATCCAACTGCTGCTACACAATCGCCCACACTTGTTCAGCTAAGGATCCAAAAAGAATTTTGAGATTGCACATTGCACAAACTGAAATTGCCCATTGTTGAAAATCTCATCTCTGCATCTCATCACAAAGTCCATTGGACACCACAACATAAGGAGATCTTTACCTTGCAATAGAGAAATATTTGCAACTGGGACACAAAGAATTTCTCCTTCACTTGCGAACACAAGTCCATACTGACAGAGAGTATTGGGACACCGCAATTTCCAGGAAATTCTACAGGACCCTCAACAAAGGAAACTTTTCTCCATTTGGAACCAGATACCTGCTAACAGACCGGAGTCCATACTGATAAATAGTATTGAGACAACCGCAATCCACAAAAAAACTTCCAAGTTCTTTTTTAGCTATTACTAATAGCATATTCATGCAACTGTCTTCCAACGGATCCCACCAAACAACTAAGTAGTTTTGAGAACCACTACTTTCTAAGGTACTTTTAAAAGGTGTTACAAGGCACTTTTTGACAATCAACCGCTTTTATCAAAATTCACCCTATCTTAGGTTGTTTTATACAATTTTACTAGATCTTTATTTTTATCCACTGCAGTGCGATACACATATAACATATATATTGTGCAAATATGTATTTAATGTCTTTTTAATCTGCCTATTTTAAATATAAACCATATTGTATTTGAATTTAAATACAGGGAGTGCAGAATTATTAGGCAAATGAGTATTTTGACCACATCATCCTCTTTATGCATGTTGTCTTACTCCAAGCTGTATAGGCTCGAAAGCCTACTACCAATTAAGCATATTAGGTGATGTGCATCTCTGTAATGAGAAGGGGTGTGGTCTAATGACATCAACACCCTATATCAGGTGTGCATAATTATTAGGCAACTTCCTTTCCTTTGGCAAAATGGGTCAAAAGAAGGACTTGACAGGCTCAGAAAAGTCAAAAATAGTGAGATATCTTGCAGACGGATGCAGCACTCTTAAAATTGCAAAGCTTCTGAAGCGTGATCATCGAACAATCAATCGTTTCATTCAAAATAGTCAACAGGGTCACAAGAAGTGTGTGGAAAAACCAAGGCGCAAAATAACTGCCCATGAACTGAGAAAAGTCAAGCGTGCAGCTGCCAAGATGCCACTTGCCACCAGTTTGGCCATATTTCAGAGCTGCAACATCACTGGAGTGCCCAAAGGCTGAAAGACGACCACCACTGAACAAGACACACAAGCTGAAACGTCAAGACTGGGCCAAGAAATATCTCAAGACTGATTTTTCTAAGGTTTTATGGACTGATGAAATGAGAGTGAGTCTTGATGGGCTGGATGGATGGGCCCGTGGCTGGATTGGTAAAGGGCAGAGAGCTCCAGTCCGACTCAGACGCCAGCAAGGTGGAGGTGGAGTACTGGTTTGGGCTGGTATCATCAAAGATGAGCTTGTGGGGCCTTTTCAGGTTGAGGATGGAGTCAAGCTCAACTCCCAGTCCTACTACCAGTTTCTGGAAGACACCTTCTTCAAGCAGTGGTACATGAAGAAGTCTGCATCCTTCAAGAAAAACATGATTTTCATGCAGGACAATGCTCCATCACACGCGTCCAAGTACTCCACAGCGTGGCTGGCAAGAAAGGGTATAAAAGAAGAAAATCTAATGACATGGCCTCCTTGTTCACCTGATCTGAACCCCATTGAGAACCTGTGGTCCATCATCAAATGTGAGATTTACAAGGAGGGAAAACAGTACACCTCTCTGAACAGTGTCTGGGAGGCTGTGGTTGCTGCTGCACGCAATGTTGATGGTGAACAGATCAAAACACTGACAGAATCCATGGATGGCAGGCTTTTGAGTGTCCTTGCAAAGAAAGGTGGCTATATTGGTCACTGATTTGTTTTTGTTTTGTTTTTGAATGTCAGAAATGTATATTTGTGAATGTTGAGATGTTATATTGGTTTCACTGGTAAAAATAAATAATTGAAATGGGTATATATTTGTTTTTTGTTAAGTTGCCTAATAATTATGCACAATAATAGTCACCTGCACACACAGATATCCCCCTAAAATAGCTATAACTAAAAACAAACTAAAAACTACTTCCAAAACTATTCAGCTTTGATATTAATGAGTTTTTTGGGTTCATTGAGAACATGGTTGTTGTTCAATAATAAAATTAATCCTCAAAAATACAACTTGCCTAATAATTCTGCACTCCCTGTATAAACCATATTGTATTTGATCCTTTCCTACTTGTATTCGTTACAACTTGTATTCGCTACATTTTTACAATATAAATTGTCACATTTTGTACAATACCTCAGTTTTCTTTCTATCATTAACATTGATTCTCACAATCTTATCATCTTATCATCACACAAACAAGTTATCACGTATAAATTTTATGTTTTTGACATTTGTTCACCAACCACGCTGCAACAACATTAAAAGCACTTTGCTATTATTTTTCAATTAATTGAAACCTAGCTCCCCTTCACTTGTCCGTTCTAACTTTTATATCGATAACTATTTGGAGGAATTGTTATCATTTAGAAGGGTTGTAGAGCATAATTTTTAACCACTCAAAAATTATTTTGTTCACTAATATCTAACTAGTTTTAAGGTGCACTCGCTCCATCCTGCTTTTAAATACTATTTACTAATCCTGTCCAGCAACTATAACCTGGCAGTCTCTCTGCTGCACATATAACAAAAATAATCATTTCAGTGATCTCTCAGTCTCAGGGAAGCTGGGGAGAGACATACACGGACTTTGTAAAACATGTAACCTGACATATTGCAAGCAAGAAGTCATTTTAAAAGCTAATAAAGACAGCTCACACTCTGCTGGGTTAGAGAAGAAAAAGGAAAGAGATAATATGGGAAAAGGCCCTAAATGCAAAAGCTAAAGTACATGGAGTCTTGAACTTCTGCTGTCACTATTTAACAACCCTGCCCAGCGACTATAACCTGGCAGTTTCTCTGCTGCACATATAACAGAAATAATCATTTCAGTGTTCTCTCTGTCCCAGGGAAGTTGGGGAGAGACATACATGGACATTGCAAAACACACAACCCTGACATATTGCAAGCCAGAAATTCAGTTATGTCGCCCAAAAAGCCCGGCAGGAAAGGGACTATCCCTAAACGGAAGGGTCATTCTACACCCTCAGTCAACGACTTCTTCAAGTCTGTAGAAACCAAATCTGCTACATTCAATCCCACAGAGGATCAGGAATCTATCACAGCATACTCTTCTTCTGAGTCTGACGCTGAAATGACGACTGAAACTATAACTGTACCTAAAGCCCTATTCGAGAATCTACCCTCAAAGAACGACTTTTCTACCCTGATTTTGCAAGTAAAACAATGCATTAAGGATGAAATATGTGACCTCAAGAAGGAACTAACGGAAATAGGGCATAGGGTAGAAGCAGTAGAGAACACTCAAGATTCCCATTCGTCAGCACTAACAGATCTGCACACGATCATACACAAGCAAAATGATGTAATTCAGGACCTAAAAGAAAAAATAGATGATGCAGAAAACAGGAGCAGGAGGCACAATATTAGAATCAGGGGGATTCATGAATCTATACCAACATCTGGCCTGGAGCAATACCTGCAGGATCTTTTTAATTTCCTCAAGCAAGCAGAAACACCCCAGAAAATAGATATTGACAGGGCGCATAGAGCTCTCCGCCCCAAACCTATGGAGTCACAGCACCCCAGGGATGTGATCGTATGCATTACTAACTTTCAGGTCAAAGAGGATATCATGAAAGCATCTCGCGAAAGACAGCCAATCAAATATGAGAATGCTGATATTCAGTTGTATGCAGATCTTTCACAGAGAACTCTGATAAAGCGCAAGGAGCTCAAACCCTTAACCTTGTTACTTAGGAAACTGAATATTCCGTACAGATGGGGTTTCCCCTTTCATTTATTAATCATATGGCAGGGGAAGAGAGCCGTTTGCTCTGCACCAGGGGAAACACACAAGATCTGCAAAGAATTGGACATCCCTTTGCCAGAGATGGAAAAGGCGTTGGAAGCACAAGACCAGCAAAGTAGAGAGCCCAGCAGGGTTCAGCTGCCTCAGAGGAAAGTTTGGCAACAAGTACCACAAAAAAAAACTCGCAGATTGAATACGAGTAGCCAAAACCAAGAATCTGAGAAGGGATGATTACTACGAAACAGAATGTATCCTTTTTTCATTAATGGTTGTGCTTCTCTTCATTTGGTCTCTTTTCCTTCCTAGGTATAACCCCGGGAGGACTTTCAACTGTCAGTAGATAACTGTGAATGGGGGTTGCCTGCCCCTAGATACCCTCACTATTTACAAAAATTTTGTTTATAAATAAATGTTTGCACTGTTTTGCTCTGTAATGGTAAAATGAATGTGTTCAGCCAGTTGGGAGATTTCATCTCCTGTAGTTTAGATGTTTCACCCCACTCTTCCATATATTGGAAGTAGGAATTGGTTTCTTATGTGGTTTATTGTATTTGTTTCCTTTTTTATTGTATTTGCTTTCGTTTTTATTGTTGCTATTATTTTTTTCTTATTTAGCCCAGTGTGCCCGGAATTGGAGTCAGGAAAGCTTGGTAAGCTGACATTGCTTCACGACTCAACACATTACATAGGAAAGTAGAATGACTAGGGAGGCTCAACAAGAGCTGGTCATTATCACTCAAAACGAAAGGGTTCAATTGCCCAAACAAACGCCAAATGGCTATACTAGACCTGCAAAAAAGGGGGGGACATATCCTTATGCTACAGGAGACTCATTTCAAAACTAAACACATACCTAAATTCTTCTCTCATAACTACCCACAGCACTACCACAGCTCCAACGCCACCAAGAAAACAAACGGTGTTAGCATATTGATCCAAAAATCTATCTCTTTCATTAAAACACATGTAGAATGCGATAAGGAAGGGAGATTTTTATGTTTAACGGGGCTTCTTTACGGCAAACCTACTACATTAGTTAATGTGTACGCCCCCAATAAATTCCAGAGCAAATTTATTAACACGGTCACTAACTCCATCATAACACATGCCAAGGGATCTCTGATTATCACAGGTGACCTAAATGTCCCCCTTAATCCCCAGATTGACTGCTCGAACCCAGACACACGATTAAAAACACCTAACATACAAAGTATATGGCAGAATCTTAAACTGCTGGGGTTCCATGATACCTGGAGATATCTGAATCCACAGAAGAGAGATTTTACTTTCTTCTCAAATCCAAATAAATGCTACTCTAGACTAGATTATATCCTGGTGGACCACATAGTCCTTTCCTACATGAAAGCAGCAGATATCTCACTGTCATATTCCTGTAGCTTTAAGAACTAAGACCAACCCACTCCTTCACCTCCCTTTAAAGGTGTGATCAGTACACATGTGCTTTGCTTGATAATTGAAGTTTGTAGTTCCCACTCTGCTTCAAGCTCTAAAGCTAAAATCTACAGATCCTGCTTTTGTACCTGTTAAAGGAAATCCTTGTTGTCATTTCTCCAGCTTCTAAACCTAAGAAGCATTTCCTGCCGCTTTACATTTCAGGAAACAGACTTTGGCAGCAACTCTTGCAAGTCTGTGTTAACTCTGCAGTCTGATTTCCCAGCCAGCTCCGTTACTGAGTGTTTACCTCTACCAGGAAATAAGAACAGCTTCCCTGCTGTGATCCATTTTGACTCAGTGCCAACTTCGCTCTCTGCAGTTCTAAACTCACTCGCAAGTATCATTAATTTTATATACAATTGTCTCTAGCTGTATATATTCTTATCCAAAGATCTGCTGACATACAAACTGTTAAAGTGCACACAACTGGTTAAATCTGGCTCTCTCCTTCTCTCTGTATCACACACTCTGCCTGCTGTAACCTGATACCTCTTGATATATGGACATTGCAGACTGCAAATCAGTTTCTCACTTCTTAGCTTAACTAAAAAGAGACTTTGCTATAAAATTCTGCTTTTCTCAGACAAGTACCAATAAGCTGCTTGTTTGCTGCCTTCTATCTTTAAAGAACACAACTCTTTACAAGTGTGTAAAATATACAAAGGCTTCATTTCATCTGTTTTATTCACTTTATTTTGATTTTGTAAAGTGTTATAAAAAGAACTTGTACTAAGTAAACCAGCTATCTCCCTTGGTAATAACCTTTTGTATAAGCCTGTTTTACTTAAGGTTCTCTGGGAATAGCCACATTATACAAGCTTATAACAGAATTATCAAGCCATAAAGAAATTTACTAACATATATACATTATAGTTTAAAGCTTGTATATAGAAAAATCATGGATCCTGCCTCAATGGCAATTGAAATAGCTTCCTTAAACCAGAAAGTTGAAATTTTAGCACAAGGTTTGACTGAAGTTAAAAATGAAAACCACACCCTGAAGAGGTTAATGAATGATTTCTTTTCAAGGAAAGAGGCTGATCACCCTGAACCACAGGTTAACCCTCCACGTATTTTTTCTGGTGAAAGAACACGCTTTCGTGAATTCAGAAATGCATGCATGCTGATGTTTTCCATGAAGCCCAGGACATATTATACTGACAAGATCAAGGTTTGTACTACCATCTCTTATCTAACTGGAGATCCCCGTTCGTGGGCTGATAAGTTTTATGAAACTGATGATCCTATTTTGAATTCTATCAGTGAATTTTTTAAGGAGATGGCTGTCTTATATGAGGATTGCAACACCCAGTTAACCGCAGAAACAAATTTGCGCACCCTGAAGCAAGGCAAACGTCCAGTTGAGGACTATGTGGCAGATTTTCAGCTCTGGGCTACAGATTCACAGTGGAATACTGTAAGTCTAAAAAACCAATTTCGTTTAGGTCTCTCTGAACATCTTAAGGATGAGATCTCTCGCATTGAACCTCCAGACACCATGGAATCCCTCATAAAGATATGCATAGCCATGGACAGACGATACAGAGAGAGGAGAGCCGAAAAACAACACCCAGAGACTTACCTCAAAAGGTTTACACCCTCTCATTCTGAAAAGACCTCCACAGCCCCTGTGCCCATGGAAATTGGGGCCATCCGTGGACCATTATCCCAAGAAGAGAAACAGAGAAGGAGGATATCAAACCTCTGTATGTACTGTGGGAATAAAGAACACAGTGTCTCTTCCTGCCCTATTCTGAACCGGCAAAAAAGAGGTAAGATTCTTATAGTTAACCCAAATACTGATAACATTCATGAATCACAATTAACTTTCACATTGTCTTTACAGTGGGACCAGCATCTTCTCAAGACTGAGGCGCTGATTGATTCTGGAGCTTATGGAAGCTTCATTGACAAAACCCTTGTAGATACTAATAAAATACCTTGTGTGCAAAAGCAAACCCCTATCTATGTGAAGGTTATTGATGGCTCTACTTATTTAAAAGGCCCAATCACACACTATACTGTTCCTTTACTTGTCTCTTGTAACATGGGTCATACAGAATACATTACGTTTGATATCATTCCTAGCTCACTACACCCCTTAATATTGGGTTATCCTTGGTTAAGAAAACACAACCCTCAAATAGACTGGAGCAGTAACACAGTAACTTTCTCTTCCCCATACTGTTCTGCTACCTGTTTTCCCTGTGTGGAAATCAAAACTCTACACCCTCATATACCATTGCAGTATTCAGACTTTTCAGATGTATTTGACCTTAAGGAAGCCGAAAATCTACCTCCACACAGACCTTATGATTGCCCCATTGATACTAAACCTGGGTCTATCATACCGTTCGGCCGAATTTTTCCACTCTCTCAAAAAGAATTAAAATTTCTCAGAGAGTACCTAGACGATAATCTAAGGAAAGGTTTTATTTCTACCTCAACCTCTCCTGCAGCAGCGGGCATATTCTTTGTCACAAATAAAGATGGGACCTTACGTCCAATCATTGACTACAGAGCATTAAACTCTATTACGATTAAAAATAGGTATCCACTTCCTTTAATACCTGAATTACTTGAACGGTTAACAGATGCAACCATTTTTACCAAACTAGATTTGAAGGGAGCATACAATTTAATCAGGATAAAAAGCGGTGACGAATGGAAAACAGCATTTAGAACCCGATATGGTCTCTTTCAATATAATGTTATGCCATTCGGCTTAACTAATGCTCCGGCCACATTTCAATTTTTCATAAACGATATTTTCAAAGACTTAATGGATGTGTGTGTTGTAATATATCTAGACGATATTTTGATATACTCCAAAAATCTAACTGATCATGTAAAACATGTAAGATGGGTTTTGTCTAGATTAAGAGAACATCAGCTATACGCCAAGGCTGAGAAATGTGTATTCCATGTAAAGACAATAAAATTTTTGGGTTACATAATTTCCCCTAACGGTGTAAACATGGATCCAGAGAAGGTTACATCCATACTCAAATGGCCTGTACCTACCTCTGTGAAATCACTTCAGAGGTTTCTAGGCTTCTCTAATTTTTATAGGAGATTCATCAAAGGATTTTCATCCATTGTCCAACCTCTAACTAAGTTAACCGGTAAGAATCGACTCGTTTGGACTGTAGAAGCCCAACAAGCTTTTGAGCATTTAAAAGAATGTTTTACTTCAGCTCCTATCCTACAGCTTCCTAATCCAGAATTTCAATTTGTGTTAGAGGTTGATGCTTCTACTGTTGGTATTGGTGCTATTCTCTCCCAACAACAAACCGATACTTCAGTCCTACATCCTGTAGCTTTTTACTCTCGACTCCTGTCTATAGCTGAAAGGAATTACTCCGTGGGGGACCTGGAACTTCTAGCTATCAAATGTGCCCTGGAACACTGGAGACACCTACTGGAAGGGACACTCAAACCTTTTACAGTTCTTACAGATCATAAGAATTTACAATATCTTAGAAAAAACAAGACCTTGTCATCAAGACAAGTCCGATGGTCTTTATTCCTGGACCGATTTAACTTTCAGATCACATATAGACCAGGTTCAAGGAACATCCAAGCTGATGCTCTTTCCCGTTCTTTCATTAAACATAATGAAAAGGAAGAACAACAAACAGTTATACCGTTGACCAAGTTTATAGCTGTAACTTCTAGCCTACAAAAAGACATTTTATTAGCTTTACTAAAAGATTCTACCATTCCATCATGCTGCGTAAAGGACACCACTTCAGGTTTATACTTCTACAACAATTTGTTATACGTTCCTCCTTCTGTAAGGAAGGAGATCCTACATCTACATCATACGAACCCTATGTCCGGTCATCCTGGAATCACTAAAACCCAGGATTTATTAACAAGGAATTACTGGTGGCCTGGTTTAAGACAAGATGTAGTTACCTTTGTGTCAGATTGTCATGTATGTGCAGCTTGCAAAAAAGAAGACCACAGACCTTTTGGTTTACTAAAACCATTACCTATACCTGAAGTCCCTTGGACCATGATTGGAATGGACTTCATAGTCGAATTACCACCATCTAATTCATTCACAACCATATTAGTGGTTATAGATCATCTAACTAAACTCTCTCATTTCATACCTCTTAAGAGAATTCCAAACGCTCTCACAACAGCTAAAACATTCTTTGATCACATCGTGAAACTCCATGGTTTACCGACCTCTATAGTCACTGATCGAGGGACTCAGTTTACATCCAGGTTTTGGAAGGCACTATGTAAATTGTTAAGAATCTCCTCAAGAATGACAACAGCATTTCATCCCCAATCTAATGGCCTTACTGAAAGACTGAATCAGACTTTGGAGCAATACTTAAGGTGTTATATATCACAGAACCAGGATGACTGGGTTGAATGGTTACCGCTTGCAGAGTTCGCATACAACAATTCCATCAACTCTTCTACTAAAGTTTCACCCTTCTTTGCCACTTATGGTTACCATCCAACCACTGTACCCAACTCCATCTCCACCTCGAAATCACCTTATGCTCTGGATTATGTCTCTAATTTGAAACAAACTATGACTTCCCTAAAGATTCACTTAGAGAAATCTAAATGTACCCAAAAGAGTTATTTTTATAAAAAACATCTAACTCCACCTCAATACTCAGTTGGCGATAGAGTTTGGCTCTCAACAAAAAACCTCAAATTAAAGGTACCAAGCAAAAAAATGGCTAACCAGTTCATAGGTCCGTTCAAGATAAAAAGAATGATCAACCCTAATGCAGTGATTCTTGATCTACCTGTATCTTACAGGATACACCCATCCTTCCATGTTTCTCTATTTAAACCCTATCAAGGATCTGATATTTATATTCCTCAAGTCATCAAGGACTCTCCTCAGCTGATAGAAGATCAAACGGAATTCGAAGTGGAATCCATTCTGGATTCGCGCCGCCGGGGTAGAACAATTGAGTATCTGGTACATTGGAAAGGGTATGGTCATGAGGAGGATTCTTGGATACCCCTTAAGGACTTACATGCTCCCCAATTGCTCACATCCTTCCATCGTCTACATCCTGACAAACCAGGTTTGGATCCGGGAAGGGGGCGCCCCTGAAAGGGGGGATCTGTCATATTCCTGTAGCTTTAAGAACTAAGACCAACCCACTCCTTCACCTCCCTTTAAAGGTGTGATCAGTACACCTGTGCTTTGCTTGATAATTGAAGTTTGTAGTTCCCACTCTGCTTCAAGCTCTAAAGCTAAAATCTACAGATCCTGCTTTTGTACCTGTTAAAGGAAATCCTTGTTGTCATTTCTCCAGCTTCTAAACCTAAGAAGCATTTCCTGCCGCTTTACATTTCAGGAAACAGACTTTGGCAGCAACTCTTGCAAGTCTGTGTTAACTCTGCAGTCTGATTTCCCAGCCAGCTCCGTTACTGAGTGTTTACCTCTACCAGGAAATAAGAACAGCTTCCCTGCTGTGATCCATTTTGACTCAGTGCCAACTTCGCTCTCTGCAGTTCTAAACTCACTCGCAAGTATCATTAATTTTATATACAATTGTCTCTAGCTGTATATATTCTTATCCAAAGATCTGCTGACATACAAACTGTTAAAGTGCACACAACTGGTTAAATCTGGCTCTCTCCTTCTCTCTGTATCACACACTCTGCCTGCTGTAACCTGATACCTCTTGATATATGGACATTGCAGACTGCAAATCAGTTTCTCACTTCTTAGCTTAACTAAAAAGAGACTTTGCTATAAAATTCTGCTTTTCTCAGACAAGTACCAATAAGCTGCTTGTTTGCTGCCTTCTATCTTTAAAGAACACAACTCTTTACAAGTGTGTAAAATATACAAAGGCTTCATTTCATCTGTTTTATTCACTTTATTTTGATTTTGTAAAGTGTTATAAAAAGAACTTGTACTAAGTAAACCAGCTATCTCCCTTGGTAATAACCTTTTGTATAAGCCTGTTTTACTTAAGGTTCTCTGGGAATAGCCACATTATACAAGCTTATAACACTCACACACCACATGGTCCGACCACTCATTAGTATCCTGTAGGCTAATATGGCCCTCAGCCCCTTTAAAAACTTTCCAATGGAGACTAGACAAGCCCTTATTAATGGGGAAAAAACAAGTAAAACCTCTGGCCAAACATATAAAATCTTACTTTTCTATTAACGATACTCCTGATGTTCAGGTGCCGGTCCTATGGGAGGCTCACAAAAGCACAATCAGAGGAGAACTCATTAAAACAAAGGCACACTTAACAAAGAAAAGGAGGGAGGAATTTGCCTTAATAGCTAAAGAATTAACTGAACTAGATTATTTACATAAACAATCCCCGGACAATGTCCTAATCTTGGAAGAGCTGACTTCCAAACGAGATCAACTAAATAAGTTGCTTCAGATAAACGCCCAAAGGCAATTATTATCCTTCCAACAGACATTCTATAGGGAAGGGAACAAATCTGGAAAATGGCTAGCGCGAGCTTTAAAAAAAAAAAGACAACAACACACGTATATACACTCGGTTAAGAGCGACTCAGGCACACATATAGAGGACACTCATAGAATAGCTGAGGAATTTAAGAAGTTCTACCACAGGCTATATAATCTGTTCCTGGATAGATTAAGTAGTACACACCATTATAAATGCCAACAATACTTAGATGAAGTTCAGATCCCGAAACTAAGTGCAGAACAAAAAGTTTTAGACCAGCCCTTTAGCATTAGGGAGGTGATGGATGCCATTAACACGCTAAAACCAAAAAAAGCACCAGGCACTTGAGTGGGGATTTCCGGTGGGCGGTAACATCGGAGTGGCGCGAAGCTAGCGTTTGCTCCGTGTATACTCCGTGTATACTCTAACCGCCAGTCACAGGCTCCAGGCCCAAAAGAGCCGAGCAAAGAGTACCAGTTTGGGAGCGCTTCTCACCGACCATCGTGAAGCCTTGGCAGGCTACGCTCAGCGGGTACGTGACACAGAGACAACAAAGGCACTCCACCGAATATATCCCACAGCCAGTAAAGCTCTTTGGCAGGAGCAACGCTGCTCAGGAAAATGCTCATGAACATGGACATGGAGCTACAAGACTGACGATAACAGAAGAGAAAGCCATCCTCTCAGATAAGTACTCACACATCAGACTATGTTCTGTAAAAGCCGCTGCAAGGTTATTTTCTTTCTCTGACTATGAGGATATGAATAGGCTGTGTGCAGTTTTATTAGTCTGGGTGCAGGGAAGACTGTGACTGATATCTGGTAACAATTGAGATAACACTAAGGCCCGAGGTATTCATCTGTTTTATCGGCCTAATTTCTGTTATTGCTGGCTGGGGAAACAAAAAGGAAAAAAAAAATAACTAGACAAAGAACTCAGTTGGAAACGTGATCCCTGGTCATGGTACTCTATAGGGGGAAGTTGTTGTGATGGCCCATATCTGTGTGACAGTATAAAGAGAGTCACTGACTCAGGTCCCTGGAATCCAACAGGCTGTTTTCTTTCCCCTATAGGAAGGTGCTATATATTGCCCCAGTGAAGAAAACTGTTACACACAAATCTGATTCAACAAACCCTACACTTTTATATCTGAACTCACTGCGCTGTTTAAAATATAAGAAAAATAAAGAGAAAGAATACAGATATAATAGGAAAAGAAAATCCGGGGGCTAACTACTTAGCTCAGAACTATAATACACATAAAAGTGCAACTCTATAGGCATTAAGCAAAGCCTGAGTTTGAGGGGACTTAACTGCAATATACCATAATACACTATATTGAAGAATATACTGTGTGCCTAGTGTACAAGTCTGGGATAAGTATGTAAGAGTTCTGTGCCGTGTTTGAGGCCTGAAGCTCCCAGTGAAGAAACTTGTACTAGCTGGTATTTGGAATATACTGATAGTGGTCACGGATCTTGGTTGTGATAACAGTCTGATTAAAAGTTTCACTATACTAACAGGAAGAAAAATCAGAAAGCCTGGTGTGAAAGTCTGGGATTAGCATGCAAGTGGACTGTGTTGTGTTAAAAATGTTGAACCCAGTGAAGAACTAGGTGGCTGGTGACACTTGGAAAGACTGTTAATTCCCTCTGACAAAGAATATTAACCCAGGACCAACTGTGCTGTATATGACTAAGCTTTAGAGTTTTGTTATATGTTGTAAAAACACCCATGGTTTCACCCTTGTGAAGAATGTACAGTGTGGCTAGGGTATAAGTTTGGGACCCTGATCCAGTGGGTTTGTGTTGTGAACAGAATGTAGGGAATGCAGTGAAAAACCTAGCAGTTGGTTCAAATTGGTTTTTTTGGAAGGCTTGATAGGCTAGATTGATAAAATAGAAGAGTGTAAAGTAATTTGAACTCTGTTTTTTTTTTATTTTTAAGATTGAAGGCTCCACAACGATTAAAAGTAGATAAGAGGTTAAACTCAAAGAAATAACTTAGCTCAGAAAATTGTATAGCGCTTAACATTACAATCTATCCCTTGTTGGGTACTTGATATATAGATTTTCTTCTCTTTTTTTTTTTTTTTTTTTCATCTCTTCCCTCACACACTCCTACACTATTTATTCACTTTTGACCCAAGACACCATCTCACACTTTTTATTTTTTATTTCTTTTGTAGACTTTAGTTTAGTCCTTGATCACTTAGATTTACACCTGCCCAAGTGGCTCATACTCACTACTAACACTTCTTCACATTAGTCTTCACTCACACACTTTTCCCCCCCCCTTTTTTTTTTTTTTTTTTTTCTTCCCCTTCCTGTGGTACATTTTTATAAATACAAGTGATTATTAATGGATAAGTTTATCCAGAATTCAAAAGATAAGTCCCCAGCTGTAATGTCAGCCAAAACTAGGGAAAGAAATAAGAACAAGAATACAATCGATCCCATACAAGAGAATTTAGATAGTGCGAACACACCTCATGTTAACATGGATACACAAATGTTAATAACTCAAATCTCTGCTTTATTGATGCCACAGTTTGATAATCTCAGACTAGAAATATCAACGGTATTGAATGAGTTAAAACATTTTAATGCAAGAATAGGAGAAATAGAAAATAGAATATCGAACCTAGAGGATCAACTGACTATTAAAAGTAATAGGATTGAAGATTTAACCGGACAAATTGCAAAATTACAAGTCAGAGCAGATGTTGCTGAAGATAGATCAAGAAGAAATAATCTAAGGTTCATAGGTATATCTGAAAAATATGTAAATAGAGAGTTAGAAGCACTTATCACCAAAGAAATACCAAGGAAACTGGGCATGCAAAGGGAAGGATTAGAAATCATAGCTGAACGGATACATAGACTGGGTTCAAGTAAGCAATATTTGGGTGAAGACCCTATGGGCAGATCCCGCACTAGGCCAGTGATAGCAAAATTCTTGAACTATAAGGACAAAGCTGAAATCTTAAAATATTTTAAAAAACTCTCAGAACCTCTCCTGTTGGATGACAGGAAAGTCCTTATCTTTCAAGACTTTTCAATGGAAACCTCGAATAAAAGGAAAATAATGTCACAATTGTGCTCGCAATTCATTCAAAAGGGGTTACAGGCATTTGTAGTCTATCCTGCTATCTTGAAAGTAGGAGGCAAGGATGGCTTTAAATCTTTTCAGAATAATGAAGAAGCTAAACAGTATTATGTCACAGTTTGTCAGGATTTATGACATAAAGGAGAACAGCGTTAAAATTTTAACTGGTTTTGATTTGTATTTTCTTTTCTTTTTTTTTCCTTTTTTTTTTTTTTTTTTTTTTTTTTTTTGTCTTCTTATCAGCCTCTCATAAAGTTAAGGATATGTCTAGTAGTGTTGGAAAATCTGTGGTTGGTAGCTTGCATAGAATAAAATTAGGAACTTACTAGGTCTTACATCTTGGAATGTTGGTGGTATTGTCTCCCCTATTAAAAGAAAGACAATCTTAAAGCATCTTAAAAAATTAAACACTGATATTGCCTTTCTCCAGGAAGTCAGGTTGTCAGCAACAGAATTAGCTAAATTAAAAGTTAATTGGGTAAAAGAAGTAGTTGCCACTCCATGTTTAGAAAGGAAAAAGGGTGTAGCCATACTACTTGGCAAGAATCTAGAATATAAAATTCTTGAAGTTAAAAAAGATGACAATGCACGCTATATTATTATCGAAATAGAAATAAAAAAAAAGATTTATACTTTGTGTAATGTCTATGGTCCAAATAATCTGGACCCGGAATTTTGGAATAAATTGCAGGTATTAATGTTAAAGTATAATGAAAAAAATTTAATAATTGCTGGTGATTTTAATTTAACACCTAGATTCCCATTAGACAGGAAAAGCACAAAAGGTAGGAAAAAGGATTCCAGAATTTCGAAGGAAATGAGAATCCTGCATACATTTAAAAAATCACTTAAAGTCCATGATATTTGGAGACTCCAATATCCAGATTTAAAAAGATTTACATGCTTATCAAAATCACTAGAATCACTATCGAGGATTGATTTTTTCCTGATATCCGAGTCCTTATTGTTGGCTAACCCAAAGGCAGATATAAAAGATGTGATCATATCTGATCACGCTCCTATTACACTAGAACTTACCCTAGAGGAAATATTAATAAGAGTTCCTAAAAGAAACTTCTTTCACTTCCCGAAATACATGCTGAAAAATGCATCTTTTGTAGCTATGTTAAGAGAAAAATTCAATATTTTTATAAATTTGAACAGAGAATATCTAGATAGGATAGAAATACTGTGGGAAACAGCTAAATCAGTGTTAAGGGGAGAAATAATAAGCTATATGGCCACATTTAAAAAGAAAAGAAAGAGAAGGGAAGAACAATTAACAAATCAAGTTATAAATTCTTATAATAGATACCTATTAAGCACTACAAAAAAGAACTGGTTCAGGTATACTCAGGCAAAACAAGAAAGGGACACATTCTACACACAAGAAACTATCAGAGAAGATCTCAAAAGTAAAGCTAAGTTTATGAAATTTGGTAATAAAACAGGCAGTCTTCTAGCGAAAGTAGTTAAATCTGAAAAAAAAACTAATATAATACCGGTAATAAAAGTGGAAGATACATATATACATGACCCGTTAGAAATAAACGAGATCTTTTACCAAATATACAGCAAATTTTACGGGGCATCTGAGTTAGACAGCTCGAATAAAAGGCGGTTCTGGGATTCAATAACTACCCCTAAAATAACACTGGAAGAAGTTAATACAATTAATCAGCCTATTACGATAGAAGAAGTAGAAATAACAATTAATAAGATTAAATTAAATAAAGCACCCGGGCCGGATCATCTGCCAGCCGAGTTCTATAAAATTTTAAAAAAAGAAATTGCACCATACTTGACCAAATTATATAATTGGTATTACTCCGAGAATTCTAGCATGTCAAAGAACTTCACTAAAGCAAATACAATTTTGATATATAAAAAAGGAAGGGACCCTGAGAAGCCAGACGCATACAGACCTATTTCCCTACTAAATGTGGACTATAAGATCTTAGCAATAATTGTCGCGGAAAGATTAAAACATTTTTTTGGTAATATCATACATACAAATCAAGTAGGGTTTATGAATAATCGAAGTTCTGTGGTTAATATACGTAAAGCTTGCATTATTATTGAATATTTTAACGATCTGGCAGATAAACACCAGGAGATAAGAGAAGATGCAGCCTTAATAGCCATAGATGCAGAAAAGCTTTTGATGCGGTACAGTGGGATCATCTTTTCACATCACTGTCTAAGTTTGGTTTCTCGGGCCCCTTTCTAAACTATATCAAAGCAATATATAAAAATCCGATATCTGTAATTTCAGTGAATGGAGTGGAATCCGCAGATATTGCTCTGAAAAGAGGTACAAGACAAGGTTGTCCCTTGTCACCTTTCTTGTTCAACCTGTCTATTGAATCATTAGCTATTAAAATTCGTCAAGAGATGCAAGGGATTGTTTGTAATAATATAGAGGAAAAGATCCTACTATATGCTGATGACGTTTTGATATTCTTGAGAAATAGCAATCGGAGCATACCACAACTTATGGACATAATAGAGCTATATAGCTCCTTTTCTGGTTATAGAGTTAATTTTAATAAAACTGAACTCCTATGGCTTAATAAACAAAAAGAATCTAATACTTTGTTCCCCTATAAAGTAGTAGATCAGATTACATATCTTGGAATCAATCTCAGTAAGAACCCTAAGTTGTGGTATGATTTGAATGTTAAACCAATTTTACAGAAAATTACTGACCAGTTAAATGTGTGGAAATATATTCCCTTGGCCCTGTCAGGTAAAATTAGTTTAATCAAAATGATTATCTTCCCAAAGATATTATATAAAATGCAGAATTTACCTTTACTCATTAAGTCCACAGATATTAAAGTATTCAATAAAAATATAATCGATTTTCTGTGGGGTAAGAAAAGAAAAAAAATCTCTCTCAAAATATTGTGTCTTTTAAAGGAATCTGGAGGATTTGCACTCCCAGATATAGGGAAATATAACTTAGCATGCCATGTTAAAATTGCAGCGGAATGGCTGCTAGATAAGGAATATTATACAGCAAGGTCATTGGAAGAGGGAATAGTGAAACCCTACTCTCTAAAGGCTCTTTTACATACTAAAGTTGCAGATATTCCTAAGAAGATCAAAAAGATCAGCTCAGTCATGAGCATTATAAAAGCGTGGCAGCAGTATTGCAAGAAATTAAAAGTTAATTATACAATATCTAATTATTTAACAATTACTGGCTACCCCCTTTTCCCGGAAGCGTTAAAATCTGCAGTCTTCCATAGGTGGAAAAGTAAGGGATTGATATATATTGGTCAAATGATTAATTTCAACACAGAAAACCCGCACACTAAGACGTTTGAGGAATTAAGAGCTGAATTCGATTTACCCAATAAATTTTTTTTTGCGTACCTACAAACAAGGAGTCTAGCCAATAAGCTATTACACCTCCAAAATAAGGATTGGGATTGGCCCTCACTTATGCTGAATTTTAATTTAAGTAAAGCAGGAGATTTCTCGATTAGTAAATGGTACAATGAATCTTTGAGACAGGAGGGTAGCTTAAACTTAAAGCTTATCGTCAAAAAATGGCAACTTAAGGGGTTTAGAGAATGTAATGAAGATCGTATATATAATAGTATTAATAAAATAAATAAGATTTTCACTTCTACCAATTTTAGAGAAGCACATATCTTCCTGCTTAATCAAACATACCTGACACCATGTGCCATGTCAAGATGGAACAGCCAAATTAAGGATAAATGTGCGAAATGTGGTAACAGTGGGGCTGATATTGTACACTATTTTTGGGAATGTACATTAGTTAGGCAGTATTGGAATAAAATAAGTTTTCTACTCTCAAGGATATTAAAAACAGGGATATCAATCTCCCGAGACACAGTCTTTTTCCTATTACAGGCAGACTCCAGAATAAAAAATAAATTATTTATTGAATTAGTGATAGGGGTGGCAAGGTTTCTATTGCTGAGAACTTGGATCTCAAAAAAATTACCATCCATAGCAGAAGTGAGTAACTTTATCTTTAAACAAATGACACTAGAACAATGTATGATAGAACAAGATAAAAGTAAGGAAGTCGAGACTTTTTTTAAAAAGTGGGAAACTTTCATATACTCCCAGGCAATAGATATACAGAAGAAAATTATTTATCCGTTAAGATCAACAGAATACGTTATGAATGCAACACTAAGAGGGGAATTGCCGCAGGTATAACAAGTCATTATCTTAGAGAATTGAATGCGACCGTAAACTCAAAGGCTGATAAGAATACATACATTTTTGCGTATTTACCTTTTCTTTTTTTTTTTTTTTCTTTTTTTTTTTTTCTTTCTTTTTCTTCTTTTCTCCGTCTTTCTCTTTTTCTTTTTTTAGTTTTATGTGTTGTATAGTAATTCTTATTAGAAAATAAGTCCACAGATGAGACATATTGGAAGACATAGTCGGGACAGATAGTGAAGAGTCCAGTTTATTCTAGCTATAGAGTTTAATGTTATGATTTGTTTAATGTCTGGTTGCTGGATTTTTCTTTTTGTCCCATGGTTTTTTCCTTTCTCTAGAAGGGAACGCCATGACAGATATTTCTTTTATTGTTATGATGTTGAGACTGTTCCCCGCTGCTATTGTCTTCACCTTTTTCTTTTTCTGTACCCCATCTGTGCTCTCAATAAAAATATTTAATAAAAAAAAAAAAAAAAAAAAAAAAAGCACCAGGCCCTGACGGATTTTCCAGTCTATACTACAAAACCTTCTCAAAATATCTCGCACCCTACTTAACCTCTCTATTTAATCATATAGCAGATGCCCCAGTCTTCCCAGACACGATGCTACAAGCCTATATCACGGTCTTAGAAAAACAGGGGAAAACACCAGACAAACCGGCCAATTTCAGACCAATTTCCCTACTCAACACCGACCTGAAACTATACGCCAAAATCCTAGCATCCCGAATAAATAAGTTCCTCCCACAGTTAATCCACCAAGACCAAGCAGGCTTTGTGCCTACTAGAGAGGCGAAGGATAACACTGTAAAAGTCCTTAACCTCATAGACTACGTTTCCAAGACTGAAATTCCCACAATGTTCCTTTCCACCGACGCCGAAAAGGCATTCGGCAGACTTGGCTGGACTTTTTTACAAGAGACTTTAAGACGATTTAATTTTCCCTCTAAGTTTATTCAAAAAATCATGGCCTTATACACTAACCCAACAGCCCAGGTGAGAGTAAATGGGACGCTATCGGAAGCTTTCGAGATAAGAAACGGCTCTAGACAGGGTTGCCCCCTCTCCCTTTTATTATTCATCCTATCCCTAGAACCTTTAGCAATCAAACTCAGGGAAAACCCCTACATACAGGGCATACAAGTAGGAGGTAGCCATCATAAACTAGCCATCTATGCAGATGACCTACTTATGACTCTGACAGACCCCCTCATTTCCATCACCCATGCTTTGACAGAACTAAACTCCTTTGGCGAAGTATCTAATTTTTCAGTTAACATGTCCAAGTCTGAATTCCTACCGGTTGGTATTCCGCAGCAGATGCTTGAGGATATTAAGGCACAGTGTCCTTTGAAAGTACAACCTAGATATCTTAAATATTTGGGTACCTATCTAACCCCAGATAAACACGACGCACGTAAATATAATTATGGAGAGCTGATCACAGAGTTTCAGTCTTTAACCTCTTCTTGGTTGCTGAAAAACATATCGTGGCTGGGCAGAATACAAGCAGCTAAAATGGTGTTGCTGCCCAAGGCACTATACATATTACAAACTGTACCAATACAACACATCTCCAAAGAGATTGACATTCTACAAAAAATCATGAATGATTATATATGGAGGCGTAGACCGCCGCGTATCAATAAAAGCACGATCTATAAACTGCCGTCTCAGGGGGGCTTAGGGGTACCTCATCTAAGTTCGTATAAGTTAGCTATATCCCTTCAAAGAGTCATAGACTGGTGCAGGCTTGAAGAGGATCATCCCAAGGGATGGGTTCAGATTGAGACCCACCTAGCAGACACAAATAACCTAGGCAATAAATGCTGGAACCCCACAGCCTTAAAAAAAACCCAGCATCTCACAATCCTGCATTACCAATGAAACGTGGAAGTACTGGCTATCGGTTCTTAAACTGTACCCAAAAATATCTACGAAACACTCCCCACTCACAAATATGCTATCTAACCCTGAATTCGCTCCAGGTCTCAAAGTCGAGAGGAGCACAGACTCCTCTTTCTCATCGTCAATACAGATACACTCACTTTTAGACAAAAATAAGTTTAAAACAAAACAGCAAATAGACTCAATGACTATCCCCTTTTTTGCCTCATGGTTTAATTACCACCAAGCTAGACATTTCATCTTATCGCACAGATGCAAAGCTGATCCCTTACGACCCCTAACTCAGTTTGAACAAGCATGCATAAGTAATTTAAAATCCCTTAGGTCAGTCTCAACATTATACAGACTAGTCTTGGAAAATAGGATCCCAAAACTACCATCATACACGCTAGGATGGGACAGAGAGATGGCCGCAACCACACCACGTGGGGAATGACTTGCAAGATTTAAAAAACTAATGAGGTCTGCACACTCTTCAGGGGCAAAAGAAACCAATATCAAAATATGTATGAGGTGGTATTTAACTCCAGCGAAACTCAAACATATATATAAAACAAGCTCAGATATATGCTGGAGAGGATGTGAACAAGTGGGGCACATGACACACATCTGGTGGGACTGCGCACCTATTAAAAACTTCTGGTTAGAGATCTTTAAAGTTGTAAACATGGTGCTCCACACACAATTAAGCCCAAAACCAGAGGTAATTTTGCTCCAACACACACCACGGATAGCTTGTCAAATACGCAGGCAACTATTTCAAATTATGATAAATACAGGAAAACAAATGATTCCCAGATACTGGAAATCTACCAAAATACCTACGATAAGCGATTGGAGGAGGTTAGTCAGCACAGATTTGATGCTGGAGAGGTTCCACTATCTGCAGGTGGGCAATCTGGACTTCTTTGACCATATGCTCTTCCTTTGGGAGTCTTTCAGATATGAGAATAACTGAGTTAAAGCAGTAGTCAGTTAGTTGGGCAAATTACACAATAGTATAATTTATTTTGTCTCCATCACTCCTTACGTAGGCGTAATTCAATGACAGAGGAGATACCATTTGTTTGCCGTGGCACACTGGGTTCATTCATTCATTTTATTCATTTATTTTCTTTATTTCGTTCACTGCCTTATTTTATTTTAGTTTTATTTATGACTTATAATTCTGTCATTGTCTCTATTATATTGTGTCTCATTAACATTGTAAAGTTGAGACATGTAATGTCGGCATTGCTGTTAAAAGATGTATGTATACATGTTGCAGTCCTGTATTTTTTGGCCCAGGCATCCATTACTGAATGTGTTGCTAGAAACTTTAATCAAAATGGATAGCCAAAGACTTTAGCTCAGATGGAAAGAGAGAAACTCACATGGACTGCTTTCTGGAGAGCTGGGAGTCTTTGTAACTCTCAGTTAAGGTCATATAAATGCCACAACCATTCTTAGAGTGACAATGTAATAAGTGCCTTTTTGTTTATTATTGTGAATTTGTTGTTGTGAAAACTTTAATAAAAATGAATATATAAAAAAAAAAAGAAACATAAGGGTGTCCAATGATTCTGGGATATCTACTTCAGAAAGTTCACCCATTAGGGATTCTGACAACCCTAATCTAAACTAATTTCTCATAGAAATGTTGTTCCACTGGGTGTCATTAGATAACCTTTTAAACTCTGCAATGTAATACTCTACGGGTCTTTTTCCATGTTTCAGAGCTCTCATAAGATTTTCAGAGGTGAGTTGTTTGCAGGGATCATCATATAAGAGTGCCATAGCTTGAAAAAAATGCATCTATTGAATCAAGAATGGGGTCATTATTTTCCTAATATGTATTAGCCCAGGTTCTAGGTTTAGCTCGTAAGAAGGAAATTACGGTAAGGACTTTTTGTTTTTCGGTGCTATAAGTTTTTGGTCTCAGTGTGATCAATAATGAGCAAGCATTTTTGAAATCTCTAAACTGGCTCCTATCGCCAGAGAACTTATCTGGGGGAGACACTATAGGTTCATTTGGAGACTCAGTGGCAACATGTTTTGGAGTTACAGTTCCTTTAATTATGTCATATAGAGATTGATTTTCCACCTGTAAATCTTTGAGTCCTTGATTAAGTAAATCAACTCTTTGTGAGAGGTTAACAACATGATTTGTCAGCTCTGCTTGATCCATAATAGGGCTTGTTATATATAGCTGTAGAGTAGGAGGTTATAAAGCATGTTAAGCCAAACCCCCAATTAAAGAGACAGCAACTCGACAGATCCCAGTTACATGACAATATGTGAGAGGTTAATTAAGAGCAACAGAAGGGCAACTTTAAATATCACTACTAGAGCTAAACCATTGCATTACAAAGTGTACCCCACACCTCAGACATTTAGGTCATCATGGAAGATAGTAGCACTGTGCAGTGAAAGGTTAAATAAGAAGTTCTGTGAGGAACCTCTAGCTATATCCAGATTTTTCTAAAGCTTAAAACAAGGGTAGCCTTCCAAACTTACTACGGGCACTGTCACCAAGATTATATACAAATCACTTCAGCCTATTCCAGCCCACAACCCCAACAGGGTAGCAAGCATGGCAGGATCAATACAGGAACAAAAGAGGTAGCCATTATCTGCTGAGGTATTTTAGATTGAATAGTTTATCTCACTCACATTCATTTAACAATGCAAACCAAGCTGCAGCTTCATTCCACATACAAGGCAAAGGTCCTCATCCTCAGGTACCTGGACAGCTTTACCGTCAAAATCATCCATCACTGTATCTATACTGAAGCTCCACAATCTTGGATCTACCATCACTCCCGTCTCTGTAAACAATAGCAGTAGTGGAAGGTAAGAATAGTTTAACTCACCATTCACAGACTCCAAAATGTTAGAATTTGCAAGTCTCTGGTTTGCAGCTATGCATGAATGGACTCAATTTTCCTTACCCAAGGTACGACAACACTCTCCAGGCCATGTGCTGACTACCTCACAACATTTCCAAATTCAAAAGAGGGATACCCCCAACCCCCTCTGGGCAAAAATTTGATATGTGGGGGCAGTAGCATGAATGAGGAATGGGTTAAAAAAAATCATGAGACCAATGTAATATAAATTAAAATAAATAAATAAAAAACATATAATCTACATATTAAACAAAATCATGTAAATCCTGTGTCATAAATATATATATATATATATATTAAATACTAAACCGAGGCCCTCCCGCATCGCAAACACTATAATAAATGTATTAACCCCTAATCTGCCGCTCCGGACATCGCCGCCACTTAAAAAATTTACTAACCCCTATTCCGCCACTTCCCGACATCGTAGCCACTATAATAAAATTATTAACCCCTAAACTACTGCCCTCCCGCATCACAAACACTATTTAAATATTATTAACCCCTAATCTGCCGTCCACCCACACCGCCGCTATAATAAACCTATTAACCCCTAATCCTAACATAACCCTAACTTAAATATAATTAAAATAAATCTAAATAAAACTTACTATTAAGTTTTTAAGCTAAATACCCTTTTAAGGGCAATACCCATCCAAATGCCCTTTTCAGGGCAATGGGGAGCTTAGGTTTATTTTTATTTTTATTTGGGGGGTTGGTTGTGTGGGTGGTGGGTTTTACAGTTGGGGGGGGTGTTTGTATTTTTTTTTACAGGTAAAAGAGCTGATTTCTTTGGGGCAATGCCCCGCAAAAGGCCCTTTTAAGGGCTATTGGCAGTTTAGTGTAGGCTAGATTTTTTTTAAATTTTTTTTTTCATTTTTTTTATTTTGATAGGGCTATTAGATTAGGAGTAATTCGTTTTTATTTTTGATAATTTCGTTTTTTTATTTTGTGTAATTTAGTGTTTATTTTTTTTGTAATTTAGATAAATGTATTTTATTAATTTAATTTATTTTATTGTAATGTTAGTTTTTAATGTAAGGTAGGTTAGGTTTTAATTTACAGGTAACTTTGTATTTATTTTAACTAGGTAGTTAGTAAATAGTTAAAAATTATTTACTAACTAGTCTACCTAGTTAAAATAAATACAAACTTAGCTATGAAATACAAATAAAACCTAAGATAGCTACAATGTAACTATTAGTTATATTGTAGCTAGCTTAGGTTTTATTTTACAGGTAAGTATTTAGTTTTAAATAGGAATTATTTAGGTAATAATTGTAAGCTTTATTTAGATTTATTGTAATTATATTTAAGTTAGGTGGTGTTAGGGTTAGGTTCAGGGTTACGTTAGAGTTAGGGTTATGCTTAGGGTAAGGGTTACGTTAGGGTTAGGGGTTAATATATTTATTAAGTGTTAGTGATGTTGGAGGCTGAGAGGTTTAGGGGTTAATAACTTTACAATAGTGGCGGCAATGTTTAGGGGTGGCAGATTAGGGGTTAATAAGTGTATTTCGGTGGCGGCGATGTTAGGGGCAGCAGATTAGGGGTTAATAACGTAATGTAGGTTGTGGCGATGTTAGGGGCAGCAGATTAGGGGTGTTTAGACTTGTTTTTTATGTTAGGGTGTTAGGTTTAAACATAACTTTTTATTTCCCCATAGACATCAATGGGGCTGCGTTACGGAGCTTTTTATTTCTTGCGATTGCCGATGTTAGTTTTTTTTTTGCCGGCTCTCCCAATTGATGTCTATGGGGAAATTGTGCGTGAGCACGTCAAAGCAGTGCTTGTATTTGGGTGAGGTATGGAGCTCAACGCCATCATATCGCCCGCACAAGCCTGCTTTTTACAAACTTGTAATAGCAGCGCTATAGGGAGGTGAATTAACTACGCTTTTGTGGCACTCGTTAATTTCCCTATAGCGCTCAAAACTCGTAATCTAGCTGTAATTTCTTTCATGGTGTCGAGAGTCCACAAGCTTGTTACTGATGGGATACACATTCCTACCAGGAGGAGGCAAAGTTTCCCAAACCTCAAATGCCTATTAATACATCTCCCACCTTACTCATACCTCAGTTTTGTTTTGTTTTCATATTTTTTTTTTATTTATTAAAGCGAGTTCACATAGATATTGCAGCAACATACATAGAAAAAAGAAAGGTTAACCAAAAGCTTTACAATTTGTATATTAATAAACAAAAATGTAATTCGCAGATCACATATTCAATTGTCTTGTTACCCTTTCCCCCCCCCCTTTTCTTTCTTTTAGTAAAGGTATGCAAAGAAGACCAAGTGGCCGCTTTGCAGATTTGATCAACTGATGCTTCATTTTTGAAAGCCCAAGATGTGGCAACTGATCTTGTAGAAAGAGCTGTAATTTTCTAAGGCGGAGACTGACCCACCTTCAAATAAGCTTTGTGAATCAAAAGTTTCAACCAAGATGCTAAGGAAACAGCAGAAGCTTTCTGACCTTATCTAGAACCGGAAAAAATAACAAATAGACTAGAAGTCTGTCTGAAATCCTTAGTAGCATCAACATAGCATTTCAAAGCTCTAACAACATTCAAAGAGTGTAAAGATTTTTCAATAATTTCCCTATTAATGATGTTAGAATTTACAACTTTTAGGCAAAAAGTTGAAAGAAGTCTGCAAAACAGCTTTAGCTTGATGGAAAATCAGATAAGGAGACTCACAAGAGAGAGCAGAAAATTCAGAAACTTTCCTAGCAGAAGAGATTGCCAATAGAAACAATTCCTTTCAAGGAAGTAGTTTAATGTCTAAAGAATGCATAGGCTCAAAAGGAGGAGAATGCAAAATCTTCAATCCTAAATTAAAATGCCAAGGAGGGGAAATAGATTTAATAACAGGTTTAATTCGAATTAAAGCCTGGACAAAACTGTGAATATCAGGAAGATTAGCAATCTTTCTGTGAAATAAAACAGAGCAGAGATTTGTCCTTTTAAGGTATTGGCAGAAAAACCTTTATCCAAACCATCCTGAAGAAACTGGAGTATCCTAGGAATCCGAAAGGAAAACCTTGTGGTATATTTTCCTTAAAACAGGCTTACGAGCCTGAATCATAGTGTTAATCACGGAGTCAGATAAACCTCTATAACTGAGGACTAAACGTTCAATATCCATGCCATCAAATTTAGAGATTTGAGATCTCAAAGGAAGAACGGGCCTTGAGACAGGAGGTCTGGTCCTAGAGGAAGAGGCCAAGACTGGCAACTGGACATTCGGACAAGGTAAAATCCAATGAGGCCACACTAGTGCTATCAAAAACACATAAGATTGTTCAATTATGATCTTTGAGATCACTCTTGGAAGTAGAACCAGAGGGGGAAAAATGTAAGCAGGCTGGTAAGACCAGGAAACTGCTAGAGCATCCATCATTTCCGCCTGAGGATCCCTGGACCTGGAAAGGTACCTGGGAAGTTTCTTGTTCAGACGAGAGGCCATCAGATCTATCTCTGGAGAGCCCCAAATCTGTACAATTCAATAGAATACATTTGGGTGGAGAGACCACTCCCCCGGATGTAGAGATTGTCGGCTGAGACAATCCGCTTCCCAATTGTCTACACCTGGAATATGAATCGCCGTGATTAGACAGGAATTGGATTCTGCCCAATAAAGTATGCAAGATACTTCTTTCATAGCTAGGGGGCTGTGAGTTCCCCATTGATGATTAACATAGGCAACTGTAGGGAAATTGTCTGTTTGAAAACAAATATAACGTTCCCTCTTCAATAGAAGCAGTGGGGCCGAATTATCAAGCTCCGGATGGAGCTTGATGCCCCGTGTTTCTGGCGAGCCTTCAGAACTGCTGGTTAAATGATAAATGCTGAGAGCGTATGATGTCAGCATTTATCGATGTGCAGCGGACATGATCCGCAATATCGGATCATGTCTGCTCACATCATGATAAATAGGCCCCCATGCCTGAAGTACTCTGAAGAGAGCACAGAGTTCCAAAATATTGATTGGTAACCTCGCCTCTCGAGGATTCCAAACTCCTTGTGCTGTCAGCGACCCCCAGACAGCTCCCCAACCTGTAAGACTTGTATCTGTGTTGATTACAGACCAGGTAGGACAAACAAAAGAGGCCCATTGAATTATAAAGTGGTGGTTTAACCACCAAGTCAGAGAGAGTTGTGTGTTAGGATTTAAGAATATCAGTTGTGATATCCGAGTGTATTCCCTGCACCATTGGTGCAACATGCAAAGCTGTAGAGGTCTCATATGAAAAGAGCAAAGGGGATCTCGTCCGATGCTGCAATCATGAGACCTAAAACTTCCATGCACATAGCCACTGAAGGAAATGATAGAGACTGAAGGTTTAGACAAGCTGAAACCAATAGTCTCTTTTATGTTAGGGATAGAGTCATGGACACTGAATCTATCTGGAAACCAAATAAGGTGACCTTTGTCTGAGGAATCTACCCTACAATAAACTACCAATGGCCCTTAAAAGGGCCTTTTGTGGGGCATTGCCCCAAAGATAACAGCTCTTTTACCTAAAAAAAAAATACAAACCCCCCAACAGTAAAACCCAATACCCCCACAACCAACTCCTCAAATAGAATAACTATCTAAAAAAAACTAAGCTCCCCATTGCCCTGAAAAGGGCATTTATATGGGCATTTAGCTCTTTTACATGCCCAGACCCTAAACTAAAAATAAAACCCACCCATAAAACCCTTAAAAAAACCTAACACTAGCCCCCGATGATCCACTTACAGTTCTTGAAGTCCCGCTTGAAGGATCCATCAAGCCGGCGAAGTCATCATCCAGGCGACCTCTTCCATCTTCATCCAGCCGGCGAAGTCCTCATCCAGGCAACAAGACAACAAGAAGTCTTCATCCAGACGGCATCTTCTATCTTCATCCATCCGGTGTGGAGCGGGTCCATCCTGAAGACATCCAGCGTGGAGCATCCACTTCATACAGTCGCCGCCGTAAACTGGAACTTCAATGCAAGTGACGTCATCCAAGATGGCGTCCCTTGCATTCCTATTGGCTGAAAGATTTCAATCAGCCAATAGGATTAGAGCTGCTAAAATCCTATTGGCTGTTCCAATCAGCCAATAGGATTGAGCTCTCATCCTATTGGCTTATTGGAACAGCCAATAGGATTCTAGCAGCTCTAATCCTATTGGCTGATTAAAATCTTTCAGCCAATAGGAATGCAAGGGACACCATCTTGGATGACGTCACTTGCATTGAAGTTCCAGTTTACGGCGGCGACCGTATGAAGAGGATGCTCCGTGCCAGATGTCTTTAGGATGGACCCGCTCTGCGCCAGATGGATGAAGATAGAAGATGCCGTCTGGATGAAGACTTCTTGCCGCCTGGATGAGGACTTCGCCGGCTGGATGAAGATGGAAGAGGCTGCCTGGATGAAGACTTCTTGCTGCATTGATGATGACTTCGCCAGCTGGATGGATACTTCAAGCGGGACTTCAAGAACTGTAAGTGGATCGTCGGGGGTTAGTGTTAGGTTTTTTTATATTTTTTTTGGGTGGGTTTTATTTTTAGTTTAGGGTCTGGGCATGTAAAAGAGCTTAATAACTGTTTACTAACTAGTCTACCTAGTTAAAATAAATACAAATTTACCTGTGAAATAAAAATAAAACCTAAGATAGCTATAATATAACTATTAGTTATATTGTAGCTAGCTTAGGTTTTATTTTACAGGTAAGTTTGTATTTAGTTTAAAATAGTTATTATTTAATTAATAATTGTAACTTTACTTTAGCTGTATTTTAATTATGTTAAAGTTAGGGGGTGTTAGGCTTAGGGTTACGTTAGGGTTATGTTTAGGGGTTAATGGATTTATTTAGTGATAGTGATGTGGGAGGCCAGAGGTTTAGGGGTTAATAAGTTTAGTATAGTGGCGGCGACATCGGGAGCGGCAGATTAGGGGTTAATAGTTTTATGTAGGTGGCAGCAATGTTGGGGATGGCAGATTAGGGGTTAATAACTGTATGTAGGTGGCGGCGATATCGGGGGGGGCAGATTAGGGGTTAACATAATGTAGGTGGCGGCGATGTTGGGGGTGGCAGATTAGGGGTTAATAACATAATGTAGGTGTCGGCAATGTTTGGAACGGCAGATTAGGGGTTAATAACATAATGCAGGTGTCGGCGATGTCAGGGGCAGCAGATTAGGGGTGTTTAGACTCTGGGTTTATGTTAGGGTGTTAGGTTTAAATGTAACTTTTTCTTTCCCCATAGACATCAATGGGGCTGCGTTACGGAGCTTTTCATTCCGCAATCGCAGGTGTTAGGCTGTTTTTTTTGCCGGCTCTCCCCATTGATGACTCTGGGGAAATTGTGCACGAGCACATCAAAGCAGCGCTTGATTTCGGTGCAGTATGGAGCTCAACGCAACCATATCGCCCGCACAAGTCTGCTTTTTTAAAACTTGTAATAGCAGCGCTATAGGGAGGTGAAATAACGCCGCTTTTGTAGTATAGTGCTCAAAACTCGTGATCTAGCTGAATGTTAGATAATTCAGGATCTGAAGACAACTGCTGAGGTAAGCTGTCAAACCAAAAGGTAGAAGCAGCAGCAACATCAGCCATTGATATAACAGGTCTAAGAATATAGCCATTATGTAAATATGCCCTTTTAAGATAATATTTAAGCTTCCTATCTAAAGGGTCTTTAAAAGAGGTGCTGTCTTCCATAGGAATGGTA
This sequence comes from Bombina bombina, assembly GCF_027579735.1. Classification (NCBI taxonomy): domain Eukaryota; kingdom Metazoa; phylum Chordata; class Amphibia; order Anura; family Bombinatoridae; genus Bombina; species Bombina bombina. The sequence goes on along the minus strand of NC_069499.1, from coordinate 1,471,884,847 downwards.
GTACGTTTAGCAAGAGTGGAAATAGCCCCATCAACTTTAGGGACTGTTTCCCAAAGTTCCAAATTAGCAACAGGCAAAGGATACATATATACATATATATATATATATATATATATATATATATATATATATATATATATATATATATATATATATATATATATATATATATATATACACAGTATATATATTTTAAACCTAGAAGAAGGGTTAAAAGAAGTACCAGGATTAGACCATTCTTTAGCAATCCCATTAGAGATAGCATCTGGATCTGGAATAGGAAAAACTTCAGGAGTAATAACAGTAGTCTTAAATACAGAATTAAAACAATAACAAGATTTATCATCAGGAGGTTTAGACTCCTCAGTCCCCAAAGTAAATAATGCTTATTCCAAAAGAGATAGAATATGTTCAATCTTAAATAAAAAAGATTGGACAATTTCTGTCTCTGATGTAGGATCCTCTGAATCAGAGGAACCCCCATCAGTAAAAGATACATCAGTATGTTGTAGGTCAGTACAAAATTCACTAGATTTTGGAAAATTCATTTTACGTTTATTTGAAGGTGGAATAGCAGTTATAGCCTTTTCTATGGCTGCAGCAATAAAATATTTCATTTCTGCAGGAATGCCTTTTACATTAGACTGAGATGGAATAACAGTGGATGCATTTGTACTCATAGAAATATTGTCAGCATGTAATAAATTATCAAAACAAGAGTCACATAATTGAGCTGAAGAATTCAGATCCGCTTTTTTACAACAATCACACTTAACTTTGGTAGAAATATGTTCAGGCAGCTCAGTTTCTATGGTAGCGCCTGAGGCAGGTTCAGTTTGAGACATCATGGCAAAAAAAAGGTACAATAAAATATAATTAGTTGCCAAACATCACATGCTCCTTAATACAGCAGTACTTTTAAGAAGAAATGGGAAACAATCGGCTAGATTACGTTTTTGGCGTTAGAGGCTATGCGGTGCTAACGAGTAGTTTTGTCTCACCGCTTACTTACAGACAGCGCTGGTATTACGGGTTTTTACAAACCCGTCGTTAAAAGACTAGAAGTGAGTGTTAAGCAAAGTTTTGCTCATTACAGCACTCCAATACCAGAGCTGCTTAAGTCAGCGGTGAGCTGGTGTAACGTGCTCATGCACGATTTCCCCATAGGAATCAACGGGGAGAGCCGACTGAAAAAAAGTCTAACACCTGCAAAAAAGCAGCGTTTAGCTCCTAACGCAGCCCCATTGATTCCTATGGGGAAATAAAATTTATGTCTACACCTAACACCCGAACATGAACCCTGAGTCTAAACACCCCTAATCTTACACTTATTAACCCCTAATCTGCCGCCCCCGACATCGCCAACACCTGCATTATATTATTAACCCCTAATCTGCCGCTCCGGACACCGCCGCCACCTACATTATACTTATGAACCCCTAATTTGCTGCCCCCAACATCGCCGACACCTACATTATATTTATTAACCCCTAATCTGCCGCCCCCAACGTCGCCGCCACTATAATAAACATATTAATTCTATCAGCCAATAGGAATCTAAGGGACGCCATCTTGGATGACGTCACTTAAAGGAACCTTCATTCTTCAGTCGCCGTGGAAAGAAGAGGATGCTCTGCGTCGGATGTCTTGAAGATGGACCCGCTCCGCGCCGGATGGATGAAGATAGAAGATGCCGTCTGGATGAAGACTTCTGCCCGTCTGGAGAACCACTTCTGCCCATCTGGAGGACCACTTCTGCCGGATTCGTTGAGGACTTCGGCCCGGTTGGATGAAGACTCCTCCCGATAAAGTGATCTTCAAGGGGTTAGTGTTAGGTTTTTTTAAGGGGGTATTGGGTGGGTTTTAGAGTAGGGTTGGTTGTGTGGGTGGTGGGTTTTAATGTTTGGGGGGATTTGTAATTTTTTTTACAGGTAAAAGAGCTGATTACTTTGGGGCAATGCCCCGCAAAAGCCCTTTTAAGGGCTATTTGTAATTTAGTGTAGGGTAGGGCTTTTTTTATTTTGGGAGGGATTTTTTATTTTGTTAGGGGGATTAGATTAGGTGTAATTAGTTTAAAAATCTTGTAATTTGTTTATTATTTTCTGTAATTTAGTGTTGTTGTTTTTTTGTACTTTAGCTAATTTTATTTAATTGTATTTAATTGTATTTAGTTTAGGGAATTAATTTAATTATAGTGTAGTGTTAGGTGTTAGTGTAACTTAGGTTAGGTTTATTTTACAGGTAAATTTGTCTTTATTTTAGCTAGGTAGTTTATTAAATAGTTAATAACTATTATACCTAGTTAAAATAAATACAAACTTGCCTGTAAAATAAAAATAAACCCTAAGCTAGGTACAATGTAACTATTAGTTATATTGTAGCTAGCTTAGGGTTTATTTTACAGGTAAGTATTTAGTTTTAAATAGGAATAATTTAGTTAATTATAGTAATTTTATTTAGATTTATTGTAATTATATTTAAGTTAGGGGGGTTAGAGTTAGACTTAGATTTAGGGGTTAATAACTTTAGTATAGTGGCGGCAACGTTGGGAGCGGCAGATAAGGGGTTAATAAATGTAGGTAGGTGTCAGCGATGTTAGGGACGGCAGATTAGTCAAGTGCCAATCCATCTGGAAAAACAGGTGTGTCCACTTAACCTCCTGTAACCAAATAATCAAGATAACTTCTTGTATTGCTGTATTTCCATTTCTTATATTTGCTCTGCAGTTGAGATCCAAATACTCCTCTTGCAGCTCTGCTTACTGTACCAAAACATTCTAGCTGCCTTACATAATAATTGGCCACATAAAAAATGGATCCAGCAGAAATACCTACAGTAGTCTACAATGTATCCCAACGTGTGGATCAACTATCACAGGGGCTTAGAGAATTACAATTGCAGAATGAGACATTACGTGCCATTATGAAGGATAATACCCCTGAGCCCCAGGTCTCTTTGCCTGAGAAGTTCTGTTATCTCTTATTTCAAATGAGGCCAAAAACATATCATAATGAAAGAATTAAAGTCATGACCATGATCTCTTTCTTAAGAGGTGAACCCAGGAGTTGGGCAAACATGTTTTTCGAAAACGACACCCCAGTTCTAGGTTCCTTGACTGATTTCTTTACTCAAATGAGTACTCTATATGAAGACACACAGAAACAACTAACTGCAGAAAATCTGATGCGCTCACTGAAGCATGGTCGTAGGCCTGTTGAAGATTACCTCAGTGAATTTAAATTGTACTCAAAGGACTCTGAATGGAGTGATGTGGCACTTCGCAATCAATACAGATTAGGTCTCAGTGATGCAGGATGAGCTAGCTCGCGCCGACACTCCTAGATCGCTACAAGCGTTGATAGAGCTCACCATTCAAATTGACAGAGGCCTCAGAGAAAGGCGTGTTGAACGCCAGCATTTATATCCACCTCATCGCTCTTATTCCTCCCATCCATCATCTTTGACTTCCAAGGAAGCTCTCATCCCTATGCCTGATGATGAGAAGTTGCGTAGGAAGAGATTGAATTTGTGTTTGTATTGCGCTTCTCCTGCACACTCAGTGAGAGATTGTCCAATTCTTCAACGCCAAAAAAACAGTAAGTCTTTTTCCGTTAAAAACTGTTTCTCCAACCGCATTACTGACTTTGCTTACTGTGTTATGTCTGTCTCTTTGTAGTGGGATCGTCAGGCAGTACCAACTAAAGCCATCATAGATTCCAGTGCATACTCAAATTTTCTTGATCTTGCTCTGGCTAAAACTAATAAAATTCCCTTGCAAAAGAAAATTACACCAGTGTCCATTCGTGTTATTGATGGGTCTGTTGTCAATACTATATGAAACCATACCTTTAAAGGTCATCACCGGTCATTCCGAAATGATTTCTTTTGATGTACTCCCATCTACCCTTTTTCCTGCTGTCTTGGGGTTGTCTTGGCTCCAGAGTCATCAGCCCAGCATTAACTGGGGAGATTTGCATGTCGAATTTGATTCTGATTACTGCAAGAAGAACTGTTTTAACTATCAATCTCTCTATCAGTCCATTGAAGCTCCTGCTTTCACCGTACCTGATGTTTATCAGGATTTCCTAGATGTCTTTAATAAGAAAGAAGCACAGACACTACCTCCCCACCGCATCTATGATTGCCCTATAGAATGGTTCAACCATTCCATTTGGGCACATATATCCACTCTCACAACCTGAACTGGATCATTTGAAGACCTATTTGGATGACAACCTAAAGAAAGGATTCATCAGGCCTTCAACCTCTCCCGCAGGAGCTGGGATTTTTTTTGTCAAGAACAAGGACAACTCTCTCCGCACAATTATAGATTACCGACAACTCAATAAAAGGACCATCAAGAATAGGTATCCCCTTCCATTAATTCCGGAGATGGTGGAACGGCTCAGAGAAGCTAAGATATATACGAAGTTGGACTTAAGAGGAGCCTATAATCTCATTCGGATACATGAGGGTGATGAGTGGCTGATTGCCTTCAGGACCCGCTATGGGTTGTTTGAGTACCTTGTGATGCCTTTCGGTCTTTGCGATGCCCCTGCCATGTTTCAACGGTTCATTAACGACATCTTCAGGGACTTGTTGGACGTGTGCATGGTGGTTTATTTAGATGATATCCTTATATACTCAAGAGATCTAGAAGAGCATGTGAAGCATGTCAGTTGGGTTTTAGCCCGGTTATGTACCTATCAACTTTTTGCTAAACCTGAGAAATGCCTCTTCCACGTCACAGAACTCTCTTTACTTGGATATCAAATCACCCAATCTGGTCTTAGGATGGAAGAAAACAAAGTTGAAGCTATATTACATTGGCCTATTCCTACTTCTAAAAAGGATGTTCAGCGTTTTTTAGGATTCACCAATTTTTATCGAAAATTTATTAAAGGATTCTCAAATATCGTTGAACCTCTCACTTCACTCACTAGTAACCAATCATCTTTCTTATGGAATGAAGAAGCACAAGTTGCATTTGACTTACTCAAGAAATCTTTCACTACTGCACCCATTTTGCATTTTCCCAACCCTGAATTGCCATATATCCTAGAAGTGGATGCTTCTAACTATGCTATCGGAGCCATATTATATCAACAGGTTTCACCCACAGATCCTATTCACCCAGTTGCTTTTCTCTCTAAACTATTGTCTGTACCAGAGAGGAATTACTCCATCGGAGAAAAATAACTCCTTGTCATCAGGAAGTCATTGGAACACTGGCGTCATCTCCTTGAGGGAACAACTATTCATATACTCATCTATACTGATCACCGTAATTTGGAATACCTACAATCAAGCAAAACGCTCTCCGCATGCCAACTCAGGTGGAGCTTATATTTTGCTAGATTCAACTTTCACATTACCTATCGTCCAGGTTCGAAGAATGGGAAGGCCAACGCATTTTCTAGATCTTTTAACCCTCCTTCTGATGACATTTCTCCTCAAACAATATTGTCTTCAAAACATTTCCTCGGTCTCACACAAATCAATTCTAACCCTATATACTCCTCTCAACAACAAGATCACACAATACCCATAGATAGGCTTCATAGGAGCGACGATGGTTTGTATTATCACAAACAAAGAATATACATACCACCATCTCTTAGAGGAAAATTGACAGCTGTCCATCATGATTCACCTCTAGTCGGGCACCCAGGCATTGGTAGACGTACAGAACTGATTGGAAAAAATTATTGGTGGCCTAACATGGCGTTATCCATAAAGGAGTATGTGAATTCGGGACATGTTTGTGCGAAAAACCTCAGAAATCTCATCCATATGGTTTGTTAAAACCCCTTCCGATACCTGACGGTCCATGGAATACGATAGGGATGGATTTCATTGTTGACTTACCACCATCTTCTAATTACAACACCATACTGGTTATTGTGGACCTCCTTACAAAGATGGCACATTTAATTCCGTACAAAAAACTCTCTACTGCTTCGCAGACGGCATACCTTTTTATGAAAGAAGTAGTCAGACTACATGGTTTACCTGATATCATCATTACAGATTGTGGTACACAGTTCACGTCAAAGTTTTGGAAAGAACTCTGCTCTATTCTCAAAATAGATCATTGTTGTAGTACTGCCTACCACCCACAGACAAACGGCCAGACCGAGAAGGTTAATCAGTGGTTAGAGCAATATATCAGTTGTTATTGTTCCTTTCATCAAGATCACTGGTCGGATAACTTGTACACCGCAGAGTTTGCCTACAACAACTTATGGAATGCATCCATAAAGTGCTCACCATTTTTTGCTAACTATGGATTCCACCCTGTGTTTCAGATATATACACAGTCTTGTATCACTTCACCCCATGTAGATGATACCATTAACACACTGTCTGATACCTTCTCTCAACTACAAGACAACATTAAATCAGCACAACATAGGCAGAAAAAATATTATGATAGTAAAAGAAGAAAGCCACCTAAATACGCTATAGGGGACAAGGTTTGGTTGTCAACCAGACACCTCAAACTGAAAACACCCTGTAAGAAGTTCTCACAACTTTTCATTGGGACTTTCCTCATTAAAGGACTAGTTAATGAGAACGCCGTCATCCTGGACTTGCCACCTACTTATTGTATACATTCAACGTTTCATGTATCTCTCCTCAAACCATACTTTCCAACAAGACAACAGTCATCTGACACTAATTTGCCTCAAGTTATCACTGATGAGGAGATTTATGAGATTAAGGCCATCCTGGATTCTCGTTGGAACAAGGGTACCTTGCAGTATTTGGTGCACTGGAAAGGGTTCTCTCCTGAGGGCGATTCTTGGGAACCTTCCTCACATCTTGACGCTTCACGCTTGGTATCACGCTTTCACCACTCTCACCCCGACAGGCCTGCTCCTTTGGCTGCAGTGCAGCCCCGTTGATGGGGGGAGATGTCATGTGATTTATTCTGGGACTTTGTCTCTTTAAGAAAAGTCTATAAATTCCCATCATGCCTTTGGCAACATTTCAATAATTCTGAGTTTCTGTTGCTCTAGTTTGTTCAGAATCAAGCTTCCTACCAAATTCCTTGGCTTCCACAAATTGTATGCAGTGTTCTACTTTGGACTCTAGCTATTGCTGTTTAATCTAAAGAACCACCATATATAAAACTAAGCTGCATTCAGGACTTTCAGTGACAGGCAGCTGCAACTTTGATTACTGCTTCCATCTGCTGATATCTACCTGTTGGGTTAAGCTGAGCAATGTTATTCCAACCTCCCTTGGATTTGTTACTATTTTGTTCACTTTGTTCCTAACCGGATTCTTTCTTTTTCAACTACCAGTGAATTCTTACCCAAAATTTGAGAGAAAACTACTGAAATCCTTGGCCGCTCTCCCCGCTCCAGCCTGTCAACAATCTGACGCACCTGATTGGACAGCTCTCACACACCTCCGTGTGATGTCACAACTCACTCCGTCGAGCCTACACAGCGTTCACACACTACCTCTCCAGCTGCAGTCTTTGCACCTCGCTGCTCACAAACGATAACAGCTTATGAACTTTGTTGTTCTCTCCTAACTAAAAGGAATATAATCTCCTACTTTATGATAACAAGTTACTTACATTATTCAACTTCCTCAGTACTTTTACATCAAGTGCCAATCCATCTGGAAAAACAGGTGTGTCCACTTAACCTCCTGTAACCAAATAATCAAGATAACTTCTTGTATTGCTGTATTTCCATTTCTTATATTTGCTCTGCAGTTGAGATCCAAACACTCCTCTTGCAGCTCTGCTTACTGTACCAAAACATTCTAGCTGCCTTACAGATATCTGGCAGCATCGAACATAAGCTTTCGCTGCTTTCAGACTCCCATTGATTCTTATGGCATCCACGGCCTCCAGGGTGGTGGATTGAAAACCAAGTACGCTGGGCCGGAATAGCCGCGAGTGTACCAGTTAACTATTTGATAACTTTGAAAAATTGTATAATGTGTGTTCGAAACATCTGTAATGATGTAAGCAGCGATCTGTGTCGGATTGAGACCTGCGGATCGTATGTTATGTCAGAGATTTCAAATTTTGCCGGTCTGTAGGCTTTGATAACTAGGTTGAATCAAGCTCGCCACAATTACGCTGTGGAATTCCAGCGTATTTGCGGTTGACGGCTTGATAAATATCCCCCATTGTACCTAATGTTTGATATTTCATTTTTTTTCAAAATAATATTACAAAAGGCAGTTCATAAACATTTATATTAAAAGCCAATAGGATTTTTCCTACCTTAATTCCGATTGGATGATAGAATTCTATCAGCCAATTGGAATTGAAGGAACGCCATCTTGGATGACGTCATTTAAAGGAACCTTCACTCTTCAGTTGGACTTCGTTTGAAGAGGATGCTCCGCGTCGGCTGGATTGAAGATGGACCCGCTCCGCTCCGGATGGATGAAGATAGAAGATGCCGTCTGGATGAAGACTTTTGCCCGTCTGGAGGTCCTCTTCTGCCCGGATCCGATGAAGACTTCAGGCCGTCTGGAGGATCACTTGTGCCCGGTTGGGTGAAGACGTCTCAAGGTAGGGTGATCTTCAAGGGGTTAGTGTTAGGTTTTATTAAGGGGGTATTGGGTGGGTTTTAGAGTAGGGTTGGGTGTGTGGGTGGTGGGTTTTAATGTTTAATGGGGGGTATTGATTTTTTTTTCAGGTAAAAGAGCTGATTAATTTGGGGCAATGCCCCGCAAAAGGCCCTTTTAAGGGCTATTTGTAATTTAGTGTAGGGTTGTGATTTTTATTATTTTGGGGGGCTTTTTTATTTTATTAGGGGGATTAGATTAGGTGTAATTAGTTTAAAATTCTTGTAATTATTTTATTATTTTCTGTAATTTAGTGGGGGTTTTTTTCGTACTTTATTTAATTTAATTGCAATTAATTGTAGTTAGTTTAGGTAATTCATTTAATTGTGAAGTGTTAGGTGTAGTTGTAGGGTTTATTTTACAGGTAAATTTGTATTTATTTTAGCTAGGTAGATATTAAATAGTTAATAACTATTTAGTAACTATTGTACCTAGTTAAAATAAATACAAAGTTGCCTGTAAAATAAAAATAAACCCTAAGATAGCTACAATGTAACTATTAGTTATATTGTAGCTAGCTTAGGGTTTATTTTATAGGTAAGTATTTAGTTTTAAATAGGAATAATTTATTTAATTGTAGTAATTTTATTTCGTTTTATTTAAATAATATTTAAGTTAGGGGGGTGTTAGGATTAGACTTAGGTTTAGGTGTCAATATATTTAATATAGTAGCGGCGACATTGTGGGCGGCAGATTAGGGGTTAATAAATGTAGGTAGGTGTCGGCGATGTTAGGGACGGCAGATTAGGGGTTAATAAAATGTAACTAGTGTTTGCGATGCGGGAGTGCGCGGTTTAGGGGTTAATATATTTATTACAGTGGCGGCGATATCCGGTCGGCAGATTAGGGATTAAACATTTTATTATAGTGTTTGTGATGTGAGGGGGGCCCCTCGGTTTAGGGGTTAACAGGTAGTTTATGGGTGTTAGTGTACTTTTTAGCACTTTAGTTAAGAGTTTTATGTTACGGCGTTAGCCCATAAAACTCTTAACTACTGACTTTTAAATGCGGTAGGAGTCTTGACAGGAGAGGGTGTACCACTCACTTTTTCCAAGACTCGTAATACCGGCGTTAGGCAAATCCCATTGAAAAGATAGGATACGCAATTGACGTAAGGGGATTTGCGGTATGCTCGAATAGCGGAAAAAAGGTGAGCGGTACACCTACCTACCAGACCCGTAATACCAGCGGGCGTTAAAAAGCAGCGTTGGGACCCCTCAACGCTGCTTTTTAAGGCTAACACAAGACTCGTAATCTAGGCCCCTTTTTTTATTGGTATGACACAAAAAAGTGGAGAAAAAAAAAATAAACATTCAGCGCAAAACACCAAAAATGGACTGGACAAAATTATTGGCACCTTCTCCAAATTGTAAGAAATAATTGCATTTTAAGTTTGTGATGCTCCTGTAATTTGTAATTAAACTCACCTGTATCAATTAACAGGTGCTGACAATATAGAAATCACACCAGGCAAACAGTTTAAATGGTGAAAAATGTACTCAACCTTTCTGTTGTGTGTCTCTGTGTGCCACACAGCAAAGAATTGTCTGAGGATTTGAGAACAAAAATTGTGGAACAGTATGGACAATCTCAAGGTTACAAGTCCATCTCCAGAGATTTTAATGTTGCTGTGTCCATTGTGTGCAACATTGTCAAGAAGTTTACAGACCATGCCACTGTAGCTAATCTCCCTGGACGTGGACGAAAGAGAAAAATTGACCAAAGATTGCAACAAAGGACTGTTTGAATGGGGGATAAAGAACCTGAATGGGGGATAAAGAACCTCAATCAACTTCCAGACAAATTCAAGCTGACCTTCAGGCACAGGGTAGAAATGTGTCAAGCTTGCACTATATGTTGCCATCTGAATGAAAAAGGACGCTATGGCAGGAGACCCAGGAGGACCCCACTGCTGACACAGAAACACAAAAAAGCCAGATGGAGTTTTCCAAAACTTACCTGAGGACGCCAAAATTCTTTTGAGAGAATGTGCTGTGGACAGACAAAACAAAATTACAGTTTTTTGGTAAAGCCGATCATTCTACTGTTTCAGAAAAAGAAATGAGGTTTATAAAGAAATGAATACAGTCCCTACAGTCAAACATGGTGGAGGTTCACTGATGTTTTGGAGTTGCTTTGCTGCTTCAGGCACTGGATGTCTTGACTGTGTGCATGGCATTATGAAATCTGAAGACTACCAAAGAATTCTGTGGTGCAATGTAGAGCCCAGTGTCAGAAAGTTGGGACTACATCAGAGGTCATGGGTTTTACAGCAGGACAATGAACCAAAAAACACGTCAAAAAGCACTCAGAAATGGTTTAAGACAAAGTGCTGGAGAGTACTGAACTGGCCAGCAATGAGTCCAGATCTCAATCTCATTGAGCACCTATGGAGAGATCTCAAAACAGCAGTTGGGAAAAGGAACCCTTCCAATCTGAGTGACCTTTTTTATTCAAACTAATTTCATGCATGTTTTCACAGAAAATAAGGAAATGTTTAACTGACCCCAAACTTTACGCCAGTGTGTGTGTGTGTATATATATATATATATATATATATATATATATACACACACACACACACACATATATATATATATACACACACACACACAGGGGTTGAAAAATCCAGTCGTCCGATAGAAGGCTAAGGAATTTGCTTGGATGACTTAGGAATATTGGCTGAAGATGTTTGTGTTTTTTTTATTTTATTTTATTTTATTTTTCCAATTTATTTTTGGTGTATTTCTTGCAAAAGCTGTTTTAAACACTGCGCGGGCTTCTTAAACAAAGGGGAGGAGTTGGGGGAACTTGTGTAGCAGCTGGCGTAGATGATAGAGTGAGGAAATATGATTAAACACCAGGGGCCTGTCGACCGGCGCCACTACTGACCCGAACATTTGTGCAGGGTGTGGGGGTCTGGAGCAAGTCCTCAACTGCAATATATGGGCATTCGGCTCGCAAGGTAAGGGCTAGAGCCTGCCTCTCCCCTCCAGCTCTCTTCCCCTTTGTGGCTCTCTTCCACTTTAAGACTCTCTTCCCTGCTGTGTCTCTTTTCCCCCTTTGCGGCTCCCTTCCCCTCTGCAGTTCCCTTTCCCTTTAGGGTGTGTATTTTCACTATAAATGATCATATGGTAATGGAATGGCTGTATTACACATGGTAGAGGTATGCATCTATTTAGTATGAACACTCTATAGCCTCAGTGTACATCACTGATTCATTTCTTATACACCATTTCACGGTACTAGGTGTAAATTGCAGTGATTGTTATCATGTGCATCTTTATTGCTAGTTTTTGAACAGTGTGAAGTGCAGTACCTGTGTTACCACTTCTGTATATTTCTATTACAATGCTCAGTGTCTTTTGGCTTGCTGTCATTTTAATGCCAATCCTTTTTGCAATCTATGAATTACCTTTAACCCCTTAATGACCACAGCACTTTTCCATTTTCTGTCCTTTTGGGACCAATGCTATTTTTACATTTTTGCGGTGTTTGTGTTTAGCTGTAATATTCCTCCTACTCATTTACTGTACCCACACATATTATATACCGTTTTTCTCGCCATTAAATGGACTTTCTAAAGATACCATTATTTTCATCATATCTTATAATTAACTATAAAAAAAAATACAAAATATGAGGAAAAAATGGAAAAAACACACTTTTTCTAACTTTGACCCCCAAAATCTGTTACACATCTACAACCACCAAAAAACACCCATGCTAAATAGTTTTTAAATTTTGTCCTGAGTTTAGAAATACCCAATGTTTACATGTGCTTTGCTTTTTTTGCAAGTTATAGGGCAATAAATACAAGTAGCACTTTGCTATTTCCAAACCAAATTAGCGCTAGTTACATTGGAACACTGATATCTTTCAGGAATCCCTGAATATCCCTTGACATGTATATATTTCTTTTTAGAAAACATCCCAAAGTATTGATTTAGGCCCATTTTGGTATATTTCATGCCACCATTTCACCACCAAATGCGATCAAATAAAAAAAATGTTCACTTTTTCACAAATCTTTTCACAAACTTTAGGTTTCTCACTGAAATTATTTACAAACAACTTATACAATTATGGCATAAATGGTTGTAAATTCTTCTCTGGGATCCCCTTTGTTCATAAATAGCAGACATATATGGCTTTGGCTTTGCTTTTTGGTAATTAGAAGGCCGTTAAATGCCACTGCGCACCACACGTGTATTATGCCCAGCAGTGAAGGGGTTAATTAGGTAGTTTGTAGGGAGCTTGCAGGGTTAATTTTAGCTTTAGTGTACAGATCAGCCTCCCACCTGACACATTACACCCCCTGTTCCCTCCCAAACATCTCCCCTCCCCCACCCCACAATTGTCCCCGCCATCTTAAGTACTGGCAGAAAGTCTGCCAGTACTAAAATAAAAGGTATCTTTGAATTTTTTTATTTTATTTTTTTTTAGCATATTTACATATTCTGCTGTGAAGGATCCCACCTTAGCCCCCAACCTCCCTGATCCCCCGTAAAACAGCTCTCTTGCCCTCCCCCTCTGCCTTATTGGGGGCCATCTTGGGTACTGGCAGCTGTCTGCCAGTACCCAGTTTGCAAAAAATCAATGTGTTTTTTTTTTTAGTTTTTTCTGTAGTGTAGCTTCCCCCCACAGACCAACCCCCCGCCCCCTGCCTGATCATATTTTATAAAATCTATTCCCCCCCTTTTTCCCACTTTTAACCCAAGTTTTTTTGTAGTATAGTGTTCCCACCCGCTCCCTCCCCATGTATGCGCCCGCCCCCGCCTCCCCATGCACGCGCATCCGTGCGCGCCCCCGGCGATCCCCACCCACGATCCCGCCCCCCTCCACATCACAAGGGCCATTGATGGCCGCCTCCCACCCACCAATGATACCGGCCATCGATGTCCGGTGCAGAGAGGGCCACAGAGTGACTCTCTCTGCATCGGAAGGCCAAAAAAGTGTTATTGCAGGATGCCTCGATATAGAGGCATCACTGCAATAACCGGAAAGCAGCTGGAAGCAAGCAGGATCGCTTCCAGCTGCTTTCCAGACTGAGGACATGCAGGGTACGTCCTCAGGCGTTAACTGTCTTTTTTTTTAGGACATACCCTGCATGTCCTCGGTCATTAAGGGGTTAAAGTGCTTTGGCAACTACATCTTGCTGTATATAATACTTGTGCATTGTTTGCTGATTTTTTTCTACTGATCAGTTTCCTTTTGAGTGTATAGAAAGTGCATTTTGTTAATACAAATGTGTAATACAAGTGTGTATCACAAAATTTTAATTTTACACATTCTGGGATGCATACACTGTATATGTATATATATATATATATATATATATATATATATATATAGCTTTGTATGAGTGTATTTGTGAGTGTTTCTGTGTGCGTGAGAGTGGGTGTTTCTGTTCCTGCGTATTTGTGAGTGTTTCTGTGTGTGTGAGAGTGGGTGTTTCTGTTCCTGTGTGTGTATGTGAGTTTTTCTATGTGTATGTGTGTGAATGTTTCTCTGTATGGGTGTTTCTCTGTGTGACTGTTTGTTTTTGTGTGAGTGATTGTTTCTGTGTATGAGTGAGTGTTTGTGTTTCTGTGTGTACAAAGTGGATGTTTTTGTATGTATGAAAGTGGGCGTGGTGTTTCAGTGTTTGTATTTCTGTGTGTGTGTATGTGAGTTTTTCTCTGTATGGCTGTTTCTCTGAAGAGTGTGAGTTTTTGTGTAAGTGATTTTTTTTCTCTGTTTGAGTGAGTGTGCTTCTGTGTGTACGAAAGTGGATGTTTTTGCATGTGTGAGAGGTTGTGGTGTTTCTGTGTTTGTGTTTTTTGTGTGAGAGTCTCAACTATTTGCAACAGGGTTACTAGTATTTATTAGCCTTGACACAAATAAATACTACATTATTCAGCTATTATCCTAAAAGACCTGCTTAATATTGATAATTTTATACATGAATGTTTTAATGAGCTATGAAATAATCACGATTTTCATTTAAAGCACATTAAACTACTGCGCACAAGTACAGTATTATGGTTACTATTTACATTACTATTGTTTTTCCTCCTGTGCTTGCAGCTCTCTTCAAAGCCGCTTTCTTATTTTTATGCCTTACAGGTGCAGGTTGGTGAAGCTGTGCATCTTCATACTGGGGATCATCATATTGGATCTTAGGTATTCTCTAGAAGCTCCCTGCTCTGTATCATGCACTCTAACCTGAAGCACACAATTCAACTGTGCTAAAGCTGTCAACATCACTGGTATCTGCCATGATGTGCGAGAATTTGCAATTTTCCAAGATGGTGGTGCCTGCAAACTGGCACCTGTATGGGTTTAAAATAAGACAATGAGGGATATTTATCAAGCGTTCAACCGCAAATATGATGGAATTCCGCAGCGTAATTGTGGCGAGCCTGATTCGACCCATTTATCAAAGCCTACAGACCAGCAAAAGTTGAAATTTGTGACGTAACCTACGATCCGCCGGTCTCAATCCGACACAGATCAATGCTTACGTCATTATAGATGTTCCGAATACAAATTCGGCACTATCTGACAACTTTTGCAAGTTATTAAACTTCTAACAGGTACGCTCACCACTATTCTAGCCCAGCGTACCTGGTTTTCAATCCGCCACCCTGGAGGCCGCGGATGCCATAGGAATCAATGGGAGTCTGAAAGCAGCGAAAGCTTATGTTCGCTGCTGCCAGATATCCCATTGATTTCTATGCTATAATAAAAGTTACGTTTACACCTAACACCCTAACATAAGCCCTGAGTCTAAACACCCCTAATCTGCCGCCCCCGACATCACCCCCACCTACATAATGTTATTAACTCCTATTCCGCCGCTCCCCAACACCGCTGCAACTAAATAAAAGTATTAACCCCTATCCCACCGCTCCCGGAGCCCACCGCAACTAAATAAAAGTATTAACCCCTATCCCGCTGCTCCTAAATAAATATATTAACTCCTATCCCGCCGCTTCCCGACACCGCCGCAACTAAATAAAAGTATTAACCCCTATCCTGACGCTCTTGGACTCCTCCGCAACTAAATAAATGTATTAACCCCTAAACCCCTGGCCTCCCACATCACTACCACTTACTAAACCTATTAACCCCTAAACCGCCAGCCCCCTCACATCGCCATAAACTAAATTAAGCTATTAACCCCTAAACCTAACAACCCGCTAACTTTACATTAAATATTAACTCATCCCTATCTTATAATAAATTTAAACTTACCTTTTAGAATTAAAATAAGCTATATTAAACTACTAATTAACCTACCCTAACTATTATCCTACAATTACATTAAACTATATTAAACTATTAATTAACCTACCCTAACTATTATACTAAAATAACATTAAACTATATCAAACTATTAATTAACTTACCCTAACTATTATACTAAAATTACATTAAACTATATCAAACTATTAATTAACCTACCCTAACTATTATACTAAAATTACATTAAACTATATTAAACTATTAATTAACCTACCCTAACTATTATAATAAAATTACATTAAATTACAAATTAAATTAACTATATTACATTTCTAAAAACCTAACCCTACTCAAGTTATTTAAATCTACAATAAAGAATTACTAAGTTACAAAAAAATAACAACTAAGTTACACAAAATAAAAACACTAAGTTACACAAAATAAAAAACACTAAGTTACACAAAATAAAAATAAATTATCAAATATTTAAACTAATTACACCTAAACTAATAGCCCTATCAAAATAAAAAAGCCCCCCAAAATAAAAAAAACCTAGCCTACAATAAACTACCAATGGCCCTTAAAAGGGCCTTTTGCGCGGCATTGCCCCAAAGAAATCAGCTCTTTTACCTGTAAAATAAAATACAAACACCCATACAACAGTAAAACCCACTATCCCCACAACCAACCCCCCCAAATAAAAACATATCTAAAAAACCTAAGCTCCCCATTGCCCTGAAAAGGGCATTTGGATGGGCATTGCCCTTTAAAGGGCATTTATCTCTTTCTCAGCCCAAACCCTAAGCTAAAAATAAAACCCACCAATAAACCCTTAAAAAAACCTAACACTAACCCCCGAAGATCCACTTACAGTTTTCGAAGACCGGACATCCATCCTCATCCAAGCCGGCAGAAGTCCTCAGCGAAGCCGGCAGAAGTCTTCATCCAAGCGGGCCGAAGTCTTCATCCAACCGGGCAGAAGTCTTCATCTAGACGGCATCTTCTATCTTCATCCATCCGGCGCAGAGCGGCTCCATCTTCAAGACATCACGGCGCGGAGCATCCTCTTCTTACGACATCTGTTGCAGAATGAAGTTTCCTTTAAATGACGCCATCCAAGATTGTGTCCCTTACATTCCGATTGGCTGATAGAATTCTATCAGCCAATAGGAATTAAGGTGGAAAAAATCCTATTGGCTGTTGCAATCAGCCAATAGGATTGAGCTTTCATCCTATTGGCTGATCCAATCAGCCAATAGGATTGAGCTTGCATTCTATTGGCTGATTGGAATTGCAATAGAATTCTATCAGCCAATCGGAATGTAAAGGATGCCATCTTGGATGATGTAATTTAAAGGAAACTTCATTTTGCAACAGACGTCGTAAGAAGAGGATGCTCCGCGCCGGATGTCTTGAAGATGGAGCCGCTCCGCGCCGGATGGATGAAGATAGAAGATGCCGTCTGGATGAAGACTTCTGCCGGCTTGGATGAGGATGGATGTCCGGTCTTCGAAAACTGTAAGTGGATCTTCGGGGGTTAGTGTTAGGTTTTTTTAAAGGGTTTATTGGGTGGGTTTTATTTTTAGCTTAGGGTTTGGGCTGAAAAAGAGCTAAATGCCCTTTTAAGGGCAATGCCCATCCAAATGCCCTTTTCAGGGCAATGGGGAGCTAAGGTTTTTTAGATAGGTTTTTATTTGGGGGGTTTGGTTGTGTGGTTGGTGGGTTTTACTGTTGGGGGTGTTTGTATTTTATTTTAAAGGTAAAAGAGCTGATTTCTTTGGGGCAATGCCCCGCAAAAGGCCCTTTTAAGGGCCATTGGTAGTTTATTTTAGGCTAGGGTTTTTTTTTATCTTGGGGGGGGGGGGTATTTTGATAGGGCTATTAGATTAGGTGTAATTAGTTTAAATATTTGATAATTTATTTTTTATTTTGTGCAACTTAGTGTTTTTTATTTTGTGTAACTTAGTACACCCCTCACATTTTTGTAAATATTTTATTATATCTTTTCATGTGACAACACTGAAGTAATGACACTTTGCTACAATGTAAAGTAATGAGTAAACATCCTGTATAACAGTGTAAATTTGCTGTCCCCTCAAAATAACTCAAAACACAGCCATTAATGTCTAAACCGTTGGCAACAAAAGTGAGTACACCCCTAAGTGGAAATGTCTAAATTGGGCCCAAAGTGTCAATATTTTGTGTGGCCACCATTATTTTTCAGCACTGCCTTAACCCTCTTGGGCATGGAGTTCACCAAAATGTCACAGGTTGCCACTGGAGTCCTCTTCCACTCCTCCATGACGACATCACAGAGCTGGTGGATGTTAGAGACCTTGTCCTCCCCCACATTTTGTTTGAGGATGCCCCACAGATGCTCAATAGGGTTTAGGTCTGGAGACATGCTTGGCCAGTCCATCACCTTTACCCTCAGCTTCTTTAGCAAGGCAGTGATCATCTTGGAGGTGTGTTTGGGGTCGTTATCATGTTGGAATACTGCCCTGCGGCCCAGTCTCCAAAGGGAGGGGATCATGCTCTGCTTCAGTATGTCACAGTACATGTTGGCATTCATGGTTCCCTTAATGAACTGTAGCTCCCCAGTGCCGGCAGCACTCATGCAGGCCCAGACCATGACACTCCCACCACCATGCTTTACTGTAGGCAAGACACACTTGTCTTTGTACTACTCACCTGGTTGCCGCCACACACGCTTGACACCATCTGAACCAATTAAGTTTATCTTGGTCTCATCGGACCACAGGACATGGTTCCAGTAATCCATGTCCTTAGTCTGCTTGTCTTCAGCAAACTATTTGTGGGCTTTCTTGTGCATCATCTTTAGAAGAGGCTTCCTTCTGGGACAACAGCCATGCAGACCAATTTGATGCAGTGTGCAGCGTATGGTCTGAGCACTGACAGGCTGACCCCCCACCCCTTCAACCTCCGCAGCAACGCAGGCAGCACTCATACGTCTATTTCACAAAGACAACCTCTGGATATGATGCTGAGCACGTGCACTCAACTTCTTTGGTCGACCATGGCGAGACCTTTTCTGAGTGGAACCTGTCCTGTGAAACCGCTGTTTGGTCTTGACCACCATGCTGCAGCTCAGTTTCAGGGTCTTGGCAATCTTCTTATAGCCTAGGCCATCTTTATGTAGAGCAACAATTCTTTTTTTCAGATCCTCAGAGAGTTATTTGCCATGAAGTGCCATGTTGAACTTACAGTGACCAGTATGAGAGAGTGTGAGAACGATAACACCACATTTAACACACCTGCTCCCCAGTCACACCTGAGACCTTGTAGCACTAATGAGTCACATGACACCGGGGAGGGAAAATGTCTAATTGGGCCCAATTTGGACATTTCCACTTAAGGGTGTACTCACTTTTGTTGCCAACGGTTCAGACATTAATGGCTGTGTGTTGAGTTATTTTGAGGGGACAGCAAATTTACACTGTTATACAGGCTGTACACTCACTACTTTACATTGTAGCAAAGTGTCATTTCTTCAGTGCTGTCACATGAAAAGATATAATAAAATAATTTACAAAATATGAGGGGTGTACTCACTTTTGTGGGATACTGTATATATACATATACGCACACACACTCTCTCTCATTCTCTACCGAGCATTGAAAATACCCTCACACATCCCTATATCACAATCATTACTTGCTCTCTCCTGTGAGGACATTGTACTTTTCTCTTTCAAGCGCGCACACACAGATACACACACACTACCTCTCTCCCCTGTGATACATACAGTTCTCAGCTCTCAGGCAGCACTCACCTCTCCTTGTGTGTGAGCAGCATGCTGCTTTCTGCAGTATTCCTCCTGTCACTGGATATCCAGTTGCTCAGAATGTTCCTATAACAACCAGAACTACAGGGTACTGATGAGCAAAAAAGACACATGGACCTCAGAATATAAAGGTAAGGGGAAAAATCATCCAACCTAAAATAGATTTTTGGGTAGAGCTGTTAACTGCTTGTGAACTATTGGAGTTTTCTAGGTGCTGCAAATGAGAATTTTATTATATAGTATGGTATAGTGTAGTATAGTGTAGTGTAAGAAAGATAGAGATAGATAGATATAGACAGATATATATATATATATATATATATATATATATATATATATATGTATATATATATGTATATATATATATATATATATATATATATATATATACAGGGAGATATACAGTAGATATATATATATAGATAGATAGATAGATAGATATAGATAGGGAGATAGATAGATAGAGCCACAATATTTTTGTTACTTCTTAGTGAATTTTACTGACAAACAGCAGGCAGCCTTATCCTCCAGATCAAATAACCAGTGCCTAATTGGATCAGTCTATGGTTATGATTGTTTTACTTTCATTTTTATTAAAAGCCCTGGGTAAGATGTAATTGTGAGCATTAAAGGTGTATCACTTTAAACAGGTTTTAGCTTTAGAAAGAATGCACTGCATGTGTTCACCATGCACTATTCCTTAGAAGCTGTACCTTATGAGACGCTAAGTAGGAAGAAGGTTCTTTGACCTGTTTAAGATATGCAAATGCATACCTAAGTATTTAATATTGGTGATTGGGTGTGACATTTATCAGTTTAGGTGACCTGGATTAATTCTGAAAAATGTTTGAAGTCAGATGAAGCACACTTTACAAGAAAATAGTTATTAGCAGCAACATTGTTGTGCTACTTATCTTCATACACACACATGCACCCATATACGCACACACATGCACATATATACACACATATATACAGACACATGCACACGCACATATACACACGCACACATATACACACACGCACAAATATACACACACATACACACACATATATACAGACACATGCACACGCACATACACGCATATATATGCACACACACATATACACACACATGCACATATATACACACGCACATATTTACACACACATATATACACACACATATATACACACGCACATACACGCACACACATATACACACACACGCACACATATACACACGCACATATATACACACACATATAAACAGACACATGCACACACACATATACACACACATATACACACGCACATATATACACATACACATACACACACGTATATACAGACACATGCACACGCACATTTACACACACAAACGCACATACACGCACATATATGCACACACACATATACACACACATGCACATGTATACACACGCACACATATACACACGCACATATATACACACACATATAAACAGACACATGCACACACACATATACACACACATATACACACGCACATATATACACATACCCATACACACACATACACACATGTATATACAGACACATGCACACGCACATTTACACACACAAACGCACATACACTCACATATATGCACACACACATATACACACACATGCACATGTATACACACGCACATATTTATACACGCACATACACGCACACATATACACACACATGCATATATATACACACGCACATATATACACACACACATATATACACACGCAAATAATCATAATGCCCTTTTTTCCAGACTTTTGTTTAAATAAGAAATAGAATTAAACTCCCACCTCTTCTGTACATGTCTCTATATGCCTATATGGCTAAACTAATCTGTAGATAAGACCAGGTCAATACATAGTGTGCATGATCCTTTTAGAATGGATACAAACACATATCTGTAAAGATGTAATGGTTCTGAAAGGGTTAAGATGTCTTCCTTATTGCAGATTATGCCCATAAAACATGAATCATATTTAATTTATCTCTCCCTAGGGGCAGGTTCTGGAAGCAGAGCTAGAGAACAGTCATATTAACACTGCCAATTATTGCTAATGTCTTTATTTACCACGAGCGATCAATATTAATTTGTGTTTTGTATTTAATGAAATCAGTCAGGAGAGTCTTTGCTGAACAAGAAATACAGCAAAATCATATCCTGCCTTATTGCCTCTCCAACGCAAACTGCTTGTAACCATGTATCATAGAGATGAGATCTGTTTGATCCCTATGCAAGAGATCACTAAGAGATCTCATAAAATATTTGTATCTTGAGGAAGGCCCTTGAGTTTGTTTGTTTTGTAACTGAGGGGAGTTTGGATAAGGTTAATTACACTGGGGATTTAGGATTTAATAGTGATAGGGTGCCCTGAGGTTATATAGTTAATAGCAATGCAGGGCCTGGCAACTATGGAGTTAATAGTGGGGAGGAGGACAGAGGCATAACAGTGTGGGGGCGGATGCAGTTTTAGTTAATTATATTGGTGGCTTTCAAGAGGAATTATTCATAGGCATATTTTGGTGAAAAGAGAAACAGCAGGTATTTGAAACTTTTAATGCAACAGCCAAATTGCAGTTATTTGGGAATATCCAGATAAGAGTGCATGACATTTTTATTTCTAGGGGTACCACACCCTACCTCCTTAACCCCTGTCAGTTTAAAATATTGGCCGTCCTCTGGCCTAGCCGGATAAATACTAGGCGGTCCTGTTGAGAAACTGGATTAATATAGGGAATTTACTTTATTTTGGTAATTTACCATCCCTTATATTACAGTCTATCCAGGCATTAACTACAAGTGTATCGATACAACCAGCAGCTCTATAACTGTGGGGTATCGCCAGGTTGTGAACCAAACAGGACACCATTGATATCTATGATATTAGGGATACTTATCAGTCTGACATCCGATAAGAGAACATTATTACTCACACTTATTACCCATAGGGAATTATACCATATAATGTACACGAAGGTATACTGTAGCAGATAATTCCGCTTTTTGATTCACAGCAACAATAAGGACACTTATATTCTGAATGTGATATATGTTCAAATATTCTGAGCAATATAATATATAGGTACAAATTTATAATTGTCCTCCGCTGTCTAAGGGTATAATCTCTGTGGAACATACCGGGTTACTATATAAGATATAAGGTGATTTTGGAGACCTCTCCCCCCTCCTCATCACCCTCGTTCTCTCTCACACTATCTGAATATTTTAACGATTTTCAATTTTAACTATTTAAATAAAAGTTAAGTTTTAATACCGCCTCCCTTTGGGCTTATTTACCTATGGTAACATTTGCCAGTAACCTACCCGTGTTGTTGAGTGCTATCGAAGTACACTCTTTCAATTGCTTCACGCAATTGGTATCCTTCAGTTTGTTTCTTTCAGTGTACAGCACCTAAGTCCTTGATTATAACATTGTTAGCTCTATCATCATATTAGAGAAATTAATAGTATAAGGGACACAACACCAGTAGTGCCGTCGTCTTTTTCTCTCTTCTCTCATATATTTTGGCCTATGTCTAGGGCAGTGGAATTAGGAGGGGGGCAACACATTTTGAAGGGTAGTTCCATGGCATGATACCACGATGAAGTATTGTTGGAAGTTAAAAATGTAACTTCCATTACTAGTTTTGGAATCTGTAACTGAAAATCAGGTAGTGACAGTATAATGGCAGCCATGACCGAGATAAAATATATAAAAATGCCTTTTGTGACTCCAGTTGAAATGAGTGGCTGTTACCGTTAATATCACTATTATTTTACTGACATAGCTGGCTGCAATTAATAGTGACAGGGTTGTCATTATTTGCTTCCCTATCACAAATAACTGCAGCATTATAAAAGCTATGCCTTAGTGAACCATGGGACTACTCTTCCTTACATGTGTTTAACAATATTCTTATAATAAATTCCTCTCTCATCCCCTTCATTCTACCACTCTTTTAAATTAATTTTCATCTTCTTTGCTTTGATTACATTTTCTCAGTTTATTAACCCATTCCATTTTTGTTCAATGTATGAGCGTCCCCCAGGCCCCATCCTGCCACAATGATCAATGGGAGTAATATGTCTGATCTCTCCAATCTGTGCACTAGCTGCTTAATGTAGGGATAATTACCTACAAATGTTTATTTTGCATTTATCGCTGTGATGATCTATCTATTTTTCTATCGATCTATAGGTATCTATCTATAGATATCTATAGCTCCCTCTCTCGCTGTCATAAGGCATAAACCAATTGTTCAGTACCTGTAGCAGGAATGAGAGCGATAAATAGTGCACCACTTGTAATCTAGCCCTTGATTTCTTGCTAAATGAATACTTAAAAATTATCTGTGTAGCCACTGCGTGTAGGAAAATAAGGGTGCTGCCATGATAAAATATTACGTTGTGTTCTGACTTCCTGCGACGTGATGATTGCAGATGTTGCCATCATAGAGCTAGATTACAAGTGAAGCAGTATTTATCGCTTCACTGAAGCGCTAATACCAGTAAAGGTAAACATTTCACGTGCGCAGGTTTTCGCACGGATTAGTTGACATTGGGATTGGACACCATGGGGGGTAGTTATCAAGCCGTCTACTTTTCTGGCTTCGCCGGCCCAATTCGTCCGCCTAAGCTCGCCTACCTTCGCCGCCGCGGACCTTGAATACGTTCGCCTAAGTTATCAAATAAAGCTGTCAAAAAGCCGCGGGGCGATGAGCAGCGGACTGTGACAGTTATCACTCATCCGATCTCGCTGCCCTTCGGCTTTTTCCCAGCTTTATTGCTAGCCTGTCACTAAGCACCCACACTAAACTACACTGTTCTACCCCCTATCCCGGCGCCCCCGGAGCCCCCCGCAACTAAATAAAGTTACTAACCCCTAAACCGCCGCTCCTAGACCCTGCCGCAACTCTTATAAATGTATTAACCCCTAAACCGCCGCTCCCGGACACCGCTGCCACCTACATTATACCTAGTAACCCCTATCCTGCCCCCCCTATACCGTCGCCCTCTATTATAAAATTATTAACCCCTATCCTGCTGATCCTGCACCTCTCCGCAACTAAATAAATAGTTTAACCCCTAAACCGCCGCTCCATGAACCCGCCGCAACCTATATTAAACCTATTAACCCCTATCCTGCCCCCCCTACACCGTCGCCACCTATAATAAATTTATTAACCCCTAATCTGCCCCCCCCACACCGTCGCCACCTATAATAAATTTATTAACCCCTATCCTGCCCCCCACTACGCCGCCGCCACTGTAATAAAATGATTAACCCCTAAACCTAAGTCTAACCCTAACCCTAACGCCCCCCTAACTTAAATATTAATTAAATAAATCTAAATAAATTAACTCTTATTAACTAAATGAATCCTATTTAAAACTAAATACTTACCTTTAAAATAAACCCTAATATAGCTACAATATAAATAATAATTATATTCTAGCTATTTTAGGATTTATATTTATTTTACAGGTAACTTTCAATTTATTTTAACCAGGTACAATAGCTATTAAATAGTTATTAACTATTTAATAGCTTACCTAGCTAAAATAAAGAGAAATGTACCTGTGAAATAAATCCTAACCTAAGTTACAATTACACCTAACACTACACTATACTTTAATAAATTATTCCTATTTAAAAATAAATACTTACCTGTAAAATAAACCCTAAGATAGCTACAATGTAATTAATAATTATATTATAGCTATCTTAGGATTTATATTTATTTTACAGGTAACTTTGTATTTATTTTAGCTAGTTAGAATAGTTATTAAATAGTTATTAACTATTTAATAACTACCTAGCTAAAAGAAATACAAAATTACCTGTAAAATAAATCCTAACCTAAGTTACAATTAAACCTAATACTACACTATCATTAAATTAACTAAATAAACTACCTACAAATAACTACAATTAAATACAATTACATAAACTAACTAAAGTACAAAAAATAAAAAAAGCTAAGTTACAAAAAATAAAAAATTAAGTTACAAACATGTTAAAAATATTACAACAATTTTAAGCTACTTACACCTAATCTAAGCCCCCTAATAAAATAACAAACCCCCCCAAAATAAAAAAAATCCCTACCCTATTCTAAATTAAATAAATTTCAAAGCTCTTTTACCTTACCAGCCCTTAAAAGGGCCATTTGTGGGGGCATGCCCCAAAAAGTTCAGCTCTTTTGCCTGTAAAAGAAAAATACAACCCCCCCCAAACATTAAAACCCACCACCCACATACCCCTAATCTAACCCAAACCCCCCTTAAAAAAACCTAACACTAATCCCCTGAAGATCATCCTACCTTGAGTCGTCTTCACTCAGCCGAGCCACCGATGGAACTGAAGAGGACATCCGGAGCGGAAGAAGTTAATCCTCCAAGCGGCGCTGAAGAAATCTTCCATCCGATGAAGTCATCATCCAGGCGGCGCTGAAGAGGTCTTCTATCCGGGCGAAGTCATCTTCCAAGCCGGGTCTTGAATCTTCCTTCCGCCAACGCGGAACCACCGTCTTCACCGACGGACTACAACGAATGACGGCTCCTTTAAGGGACGTCATCCAAGATGGCGTCCCCTCAATTCCGATTGGCTGATAGGATTCTATCAGCCAATCAGAATTAAGGCTGGAAAAATCTGATTGGCTGATGGAATCAGCCAATCAGATTGAGCTCGCATTCTATTGGCTGTTCCGATCAGCCAATAGAATGCGAGCTCAATCTGATTGGCTGATTGGATCAGCCAATCGGATTGAACTTGAATCTGATTGGCTGATTCCATCAGCCAATCAGATTTTCCTACGTTAATTCCGATTGGCTGATAGAATCCTATCAGCCAATCGGAATTGAGGGGACGTCATCTTGGATGACGTCCCTTAAAGAAGCCGTCATTCGTCGTAGTCCGTCGGTGAAGAAGGTGGTTCCGCGTCGGCGGAAGGAAGATTCAAGACCCGGCTTGGAAGATGACTTCGCCCGGATAGAAGACCTCTTCAGCGCCGCCTGGATGATGACTTCATCGGATGGAAGATTTCTTCAGCGCCGCTTGGAGGATTAACTTCTTCCGCTCCGGATGTCCTCTTCAGTTCCATCGGTGGCTCGGCTGAGTGAAGACGACTCAAGGTAGGATGATCTTCAGGGGATTAGTGTTAGGTTTTTGTAAGGGGGGTTTGGGTTAGATTAGGGGTATGTGGGTGGTGGGTTTTAATGTTGGGGGGGGTTGTATTTTTCTTTTACAGGCAAAAGAGCTGAACTTTTTGGGGCATGCCCCCACAAATGGCCCTTTTAAGGGCTGGTAAGGTAAAAGAGCTTTGAAATTTATTTAATTTAGAATAGGGTAGGTATTTTTTTTATTTTGGGGGGGGTTTGTTATTTTATTAGGGGGCTTAGATTAGGTGTAAGTAGCTTAAAATTGTTGTAATATTTTTAACATGTTTGTAACTTAATTTTTTATTTTTTGTAACTTAGCTTTTTTTATTTTTTGTACTTTAGTTAGTTTATGTAATTGTATTTAATTGTAGTTATTTGTAGGTAGTTTATTTAGTTAATTTAATGATAGTGTAGTATTAGGTTTAATTGTAACTTAGGTTAGGATTTATTTTACAGGTAATTTTGTATTTCTTTTAGCTAGGTAGTTATTAAATAGTTAATAACTATTTAATAACTATTCTAACTAGCTAAAATAAATACAAAGTTACCTGTAAAATAAATATAAATCCTAAGATAGCTATAATATAATTATTAATTACATTGTAGCTATCTTAGGGTTTATTTTACAGGTAAGTATTTATTTTTAAATAGGAATAATTTATTAAAGTATAGTGTAGTGTTAGGTGTAATTGTAACTTAGGTTAGGATTTATTTCACAGGTACATTTCTCTTTATTTTAGCTAGGTAAGCTATTAAATAGTTAATAACTATTTAATAGTTATTGTACATGGTTAAAATAAATTGAAAGTTACCTGTAAAATAAATATAAATCCTAAGATAGCTAGAATATAATTATTATTTATATTGTAGCTATATTAGGGTTTATTTTAAAGGTAAGTATTTAGTTTTAAATAGGATTCATTTAGTTAATAAGAGTTAATTTATTTAGATTTATTTAATTAATATTTAAGTTAGGGGGGCGTTAGGGTTAGGGTTAGACTTAGGTTTAGGGGTTAATCATTTTATTACAGTGGCGGCGGCGTAGTGGGGGGCAGGATAGGGGTTAATAAATTTATTATAGGTGGCGACGGTGTAGGGGGGGCAGATTAGGGGTTAATAGATTTATTATAGGTGGCGACGGTGTAGGGGGGGCAGATTAGGGGTTAATAAGTTTAATATAGGTGGCGACGGTGTAGGGGGGGCAGGATATGGGTTAATAGGTTTAATATAGGTTGCGGCGGGTTCAGGGAGCGGCGGTTTAGGGGTTAATACATTTATTATAGTTGCGGTGGGCTCCGGGAGCGGCGGTTTAGGGGTTAATATGTATAGAGTAGCTTGCGGTGGGCTCCGGGAGCAGCGGTTTAGGGGGTAATAACTTTATTTAGTTGCGGCGGTGTAGGGGGGGTCAGATTAGTGGTGTTTAGACTCGGGGTACATGTTAGGGTGTTAGGTGCAGACAGCTCCCATAGAAATCAATGGGATGTCTGTCAGCAGCGAACTTGTACTTTCGCTATGGTCAGACTCCCATTGATTCCTATGGGATCCGCCGCCTCCAGGGGTGGCGGATTGAAAACCAGGTACGCTGGGCCGTAAAAGTGCCGAGCGTACCTGCTAGTTTTATGATAGCTAGCAAAAGTAGTGAGAATGTGCCGCACTTGTGTGCGGAACATCTGGAGTGACGTAAGAATCGATCTGTGTCGGACTGAGTCCGGCGGATCGATGCTTATGTCACAAAATTCTACTTTTGCCGGTCTCGAGCCTTTGATAACTAAGGCGAATCAGCCTCGCCACAAATACGCTGCGGAATTCCAGCGTATTTGAGGTTGACGGCTTGATAACTACCCCCCCATAGACTACAATGGAGCACACTGAAGAAAAAAAAACTAACACTTATCACTCACACGCTAACTTGACACTGCATTTAACCAAGTGCGCTTTATCCAAAGTCAGTTATGCATATTTTACACACACACACATGTATATATATATATATATATATACACACACATACATACACACACACACATATACAGGGAGTGCAGAATTATTAGGCAAGTTGTATTTTTGAGGATTAATTTTATTATTGAACAACAACCATGTTCTCAATGAACCCAAAAACTCATTAATATCAAAGCTGAATAGTTTTGGAAGTAGTTTTTAGTTTGTTTTTAGTTATAGCTATTTTAGGGGGATATCTGTGTGTGCAGGTGACTATTACTGTGCATAATTATTAGGCAACTTAACAAAAAACAAATATATACCCATTTCAATTATTTATTTTTACCAGTGAAACCAATATAACATCTCAACATTCACAAATATACATTTCTGACATTCAAAAACAAAACAAAAACAAATCAGTGACCAATATAGCCACCTTTCTTTGCAAGGACACTCAAAAGCCTGCCATCCATGGATTCTGTCAGTGTTTTGATCTGTTCACCATCAACATTGCGTGCAGCAGCAACCACAGCCTCCCAGACACTGTTCAGAGAGGTGTACTGTTTTCCCTCCTTGTAAATCTCACATTTGATGATGGACCACAGGTTCTCAATGGGGTTCAGATCAGGTGAACAAGGAGGCCATGTCATTAGATTTTCTTCTTTTATACCCTTTCTTGCCAGCCACGCTGTGGAGTACTTGGACGCGTGTGATGGAGCATTGTCCTGCATGAAAATCATGTTTTTCTTGAAGGATGCAGACTTCTTCCTGTACCACTGCTTGAAGAAGGTGTCTTCCAGAAACTGGCAGTAGGACTGGGAGTTGATCTTGACTCCATCCTCAACCCGAAAAGGCCCTACAAGCTCATCTTTGGTGATACCAGCCCAAAACAGTATTCCACCTCCACCTTGCTGGCGTCTGAGTCGGACTGGAGCTCTCTACCCTTTACCAATCCAGCCACGGGCCCATCCATCTGGCCCATCAAGACTCACTCTCATTTCATCAGTCCATAAAACCTTAGAAAAATCAGTCTTGAGATATTTCTTGACCCAGTCTTGACATTTCAGCTTGTGTGTCTTGTTCAGTGGTGGTCGTCTTTCAGCCTTTCTTACCTTGGCCATGTCTCTGAGTATTGCACACCTTGTGCTTTTGGGCACTCCAGTGATGTTGCAGCTCTGAAATATGGCCAAACTGGTGGCAAGTGGCATCTTGGCAGCTGCACGCTTGACTTTTCTCAGTTCATGGGCAGTTATTTCGCGCCTTGGTTTTTCCACACGCTTCTTGCGACCCTGTTGACTATTTTGAATGAAACGCTTGATTGTTCGATGATCACGCTTCAGAAGCTTTGCAATTTTAAGAGTGCTGCATCCCTCTGCAAGATATCTCACTATTTTTGACTTTTCTGAGCCTGTCAAGTCCTTCTTTTGACCCATTTTGCCAAAGGAAAGGAAGTTGCCTAATAATTATGCACACCTGATATAGGGTGTTGATGTCATTAGACCACACCCCTTCTCATTACAGAGATGCATATCACCTAATATGCTTAATTGGTAGTAGGCTTTCGAGCCTATACAGCTTGGAGTAAGACAACATGCATAAAGAGGATGATGTGGTCAAAATACTCATTTGCCTAATAATTCTGCACTCCCTGTATATAAATACATGCATTTGCCTCTAGTTTAGTACATATTAGTTTTTTTTATAGTTAAATAAGGGTATTATGAATTTTGAGCAAACAGCTGGTGAGATAAATCAGTGAGATTTGCATGTGTAAAATGTTTAGTGAATATCATAAGTATTGAGAGATTCAGACAGACCCTGGGAATTCCCCTGTTCCTCTAACTTTCTGAACAAATAGTGCACTGTATTTTGTAAAAGATACACAATATACAAAGTATGATCGTAATTTGTTAAAGTTACAGCAAAACTGCCATATTTGCACTCCATTGTGTAATACCAGCGTTTGCTAATGTGCGCTGGTATTACACATTAACAGCAATGCAAACACACTTCCATAGGTTCCAATGGTTGCATCAGAACCTTACACAGCGAAGGAGTAAGTAGCACAGTGATGGTAGCATGTTTTTAAATATATAAGTATATGACTATATACATATATATTTATGTTGGAAACAAAAGGAGACAGAGCGCACTCCACTCTAAGAGTAAAACTGTGTTTAATAAAACATATAAGCGCATAGATAAAACACACGTACAATGTGAATAATAAGATAAGCAATGTATATATCACATAGAAATCACCACTTCCTGCTAGTGCCATAGCTGGTAGAGAGAGTGTTCCGACCTGTCCTGTATATAGTTCCAAACGCGGCCGGATCGTTATTGGAGCTAAGGGACTGGAAGTTGCTTCACACCGACCTGGCATCTGAGGGAGTGTAGGTAAGACTGGCTAGTTAATTCCTCTACGCATTTCGTCGGGATCCAACCCAACTTTTTCAAGAGATAGTGCAGTCTGTATTTGAATTAGAACATCCGGGTTATAAATGCCTCCTAACCAATGAATGTCTTAGTCAGTCTGATGAAAGCAGTGACGTATCATGCAAATACAATGTGTGGAAAGTAAGTATCCATCTTTGGTTAACACTTAAAACAAAACAGTAGAAGTGTCAAAACCAAATGTTACAATAAGATGAATACCAAAGAAGTAGCATGTAAAACAGTGTAAAATACAAATAACAATGATATAATACCATATTCAAATGGCTATACATAATGACCTAAGCTCCAAATATAAAATGTAAATAAAATCAAATCAGATATGTATATCACTCTAGCTAATTAGGGAGTGGCAGGATCTTAAAGGGACATAACCTAACAAGAAACTACATGTATGTTAATAGCGATATATTTGGTCTTATTGTAAGAACACATAAATAGGCTTATTAAGAGATATTCAGTTGTAATAGAAGGGTGAAAAAACTTTATCATAACTGACCTGCCCCTACTATCATGACTAATTACATAAACGCCTGCAGGTCCAAATCAATATTTAGACCTTTAGGACTCTCAATGTGTGTCTGCAGTTCGTGGATCCAAAATGTCTCACGTTGACGCAGACTCCTCAACCTGTTCTTTGAACTATTCGGTGGAATCCAATCAATAACCATAATGCCTAGGCCTTTGGCATTGGCACCATGGTGAAACTTATGATGTTCTGACACACTATGGGTTTCTGTCTTGTTTTTGATATTGCAGCAATGCTGGTTATATCTAGTTCTAACGAGCCTCTTGGTGCGCCCTACATAGAAACAATTGCAACTACAAATTAAAAGATAAACTACATAGGATGATTTACATGAAAATGTATTTTTAATTTTGAAAGTTTTAGATTTATGTAAATTATAGTAAGTATCCCCCTTAATGATATTTTTGCACAAAGTAGGTTGGATGGATTTCAATTTAGATGGAGCTAACAAATTTTTAAAATCCCTGTTTTTCCTAAATGTGACTAGTGGTCTATTAGGAAGAGTTCAACCCAGTATGGGGTCACTAGTAAGGACACCCCAGTGTTTTTACAATATTTTTTCAATATCTGAGCTCCCTTGACTATATGTTGTAATAAACCTAATCTCCCTATCCTGAATATTTGGCTCCAATTGTCTCCTATAGTTCAGGATCAATATATCCTCTCTTTATTCATCTTTGATACTTTATCTTTCACCGAGTTCAGAAGATCGGCATCATAGCCTTTTTCTTTAAATCTATTGTCTAAAATGACAGATTCTGCCAGATAGTCATCATATTGGGTACAATTCCTACATATTCTTTGGTATTGTCCGAGGGAAATATTATTCTTCCACCTCGGAAGATGTCCACTATCTGCCCTAAGGAAACCATTCTTATCTGTTGGTTTCCGATAATTCCTAACTGAGAATTTGTCATCATTACCCACAAATAAGAGAAGGTCAAGGAATTCAATCATATCTTTGTGGGTTTTGCTAGTAAATTTAAGATTCATACTGTTATTGTTAATATGTTGTATAAAATCCCTGGCTTGATCTTCTGTACCATTCCAGACAATAATAATATCGTCTATGTACCTACAATAACTAATAAGATGACTACTAAATGGATTGTTATGCCAGATGTATCGATTTTCAAAACTGTTTATAAATAAATTGGCATAGGATGGGGCAAATGTGGTCCCATTGCTGTGCCTTGTAATTGTAAAAAGAATTGTGAATTAAACTGAAAATAATTGTGTCTTAAAATAAAATCAATGCCCTCAAGGATAAAATCAATCTGTGCTTTTGGTAAATGACTGTCTGCCATATTTTCTTCTATGGCTCTCAGCCCAAGATCATGAGGGATACAGGTATATAAGGCTGCAACGTCGCATGTAAGCCAAAAGAAGTCGCAACCCCACTTCATTCTTTCAAAAATTCTAATAGTTTGGGAAGTGTTTTTGAGGAAGGACCTAGTGTTTTGGACCACTGGTTGCAAAAAATCCCCGAAATAATGGGCCTCCCTGGGGGGTCTACTAGGGATTTGTGAACTTTGGGGAGGTGATAGAAGATTGGTACAGACGGGTCTCTGTACAGCAAAAAATGAAATTCATTTTTAGCTAGAGTGATATACATATCTGATTTTATTTTATTTGCATTTTATATTTGGAGCTTAGGTCATTATGTATAGCCATTTGAATATGGTATTATTTCATTGTTATTTGTATTTTACACTATTTTACATGCTACTTCTTTGGTATTCATGATATTGTAACATTTGGTTTTGACACTTTTGTTTTAAGTGTTAAGTGTTAACCAAAGATGGATACTTACTTTCCACGCATTGTATTTGCAGGATAAATCACTGCTTTTATCAGACTGACTAAGACATTCATTTGTTAGGAGGCATTTATAGCCCGGTTGTTCTAATTCAAATACAGACTGCACTATCTCTTGAAAAAGTTGGGTTGGATCCCGACGAAACGCGTAGAGGAATTAACCAGCCAGTCTTTCCTACACTCCCTCAGACGCCAGGTCGGTGTGAAGTAACTTCCAGTTCCTTAGCTCCAATAACGATCCGGAAGCGTTTGGAACTATACACAGGACAGGTCGGAACACTCTCTCTACCATCTATGGCATGAGCAGGAAGTGGTGATTTCTATGTGATATATACATTGCTTATCTTATTATACACATTGTACGTGTGTTTTATCTATGCGTTATATGTTTTATTAAACACAGTTTTAATCTCTTTAGCCCTTGGGACCTGAGCCACAGCGTTCCCAGTGTTTTGGAGCAGCAACCACCCTTTAGTTACCATTTGCCTTAAAGGATTTATCATTCACTTGTGAACTCTATGGGGGGTAGTTATCAACGCGTCTACTTTTCCTGCCCTCGCCGGTTCAATACGCCCGCCTAAGCTCGCCTACCATCGCCGCCGCGGACCTGCAAAATTTCGCCTAAGTTATCAAAAAAGCTGTCAAAAAGCTGAGCACCAAGTACGGGGCGATAAGCAGCAGACTGTGAGAGTTATCACTCATCCGATCTCGCTGCTCTTCGGCTTTTTTACAGCTTTATTGCTAGCCTGTCAATAAGCACCCACACTAAACTACACTGTTCTACCCCCTATACCGGCACCCCTGGAGCCCCCTGCAACTAAATAAAGTTATTAACCCCTAAACTGCCGCTCCTAGACCCCGATGCAACTCTTATAAATGTATTAACCCCTAAACCGCCGCTCCCGGACACCGCCACAACCTACATTATACCTAGTAACCCCTATCCTGCCCCCCCTATACCGCCGCCCTCTATAATAAAGTTATTAACCCCTATCCTGCCAATTCCAGACCTCGCCGCAACTAAATAAATAGTTTAACCCCTAAACCGCCACTCGCGGACCCCGCTGCAACCTATATTAAACTTATTAACCCCTAATCTGCCTCCCCTACACCGTCGCCACCTATAATACATTTATTAACCCCTATCCTGCCCCCCCTACACCGCCGCCACTGTAATACATTTATTAACCCCTAAACCTAAGTCTAACACTAACCCTAACACCCCCCCTAACTTAAATATTAATTAAATAAATCTATTTTAGGATTTATTTTTATTTTACAGGCCCTTAAAAGGGCCTTTTGTGGGGCATGCCCCAAAGAAAACTGCTCTTTTGCCTGTAAAAGAAAAATACAACCCCCCCAACATTAAAACCCACCACCCACATACCCCTAATCTAACCCAAACCCCCCTTAAAAAAAACTAACACTACCCCCCTGAAGATCATCCTACCTTGAGTCGTCTTCACTAAGCCAAGCCACCGATGGAACCGAAGAGGAGATCCGGAGCGGCAGAAGTGAACAGCCAATAGAATGCGAGCTCAATCTGATTGGCTGATTCAATCAGCCAATCAGATTTTTCCTACCTTAATTCCGATTGGCTGATAGAATCCTATCAGCCAATCTTAATTGAAGGGACGCCATCTTGGATGACGTCCCTTAAAGGAGCCTTCATTCGTCGGTAGTCCGTCGGGAAAGAAGGATGTTCGGCGTCGGCGGGATGAAGATGGATCCTGAAGAAAGAAGATTGAAGACCCCGCT
Source organism: Bombina bombina (assembly GCF_027579735.1). Classification (NCBI taxonomy): domain Eukaryota; kingdom Metazoa; phylum Chordata; class Amphibia; order Anura; family Bombinatoridae; genus Bombina; species Bombina bombina. The sequence continues at coordinate 1,471,849,532 of NC_069499.1, read as the reverse complement.
TGGAAGATGACATCGCCCGGATGGAAGACTTCTTCAGCGCCGCTTGGAAGATGACATCTCCCGGATGGAAGACTTCTTCAGCGCTGCCTGGAGGATCACTTCATCGGATGGAAGATTTCTTCAGCGCCCCTTGGAGGATCACTTCTGCCGCTCCGGATCTCCTCTTCGGTTCCATCGGTGGCTCGGCTGAGTGAAGACGACTCAAGGTAGGATGATCTTCAGGGGGGTAGTGTTAGGTTTTTTTAAGGGGGGTTTGGGTTAGATTAGGGGTATGTGGGTGGTGGGTTTTAATGTTGGGGGGGTTGTATTTTTCTTTTACAGGCAAAAGAGCAGTTTTCTTTGGGGCATGCCCCACAAAAGGCCCTTTTAAGGGCTGGTAAGGTAAAAGAGCTTTGAACTTTTTTAATGTAGAATAGGGTAGGGAATTTTTTTATTTTGGGGGGCTTTGTTATTTTATTAGGGGGTTTAGATTAGGTGTAATTAGATTAAAAAAAATTAATATTTTTTTAAATGTTTGTAACTTATTTTTTTTATTTTTTGTACTTTAGTTAATTTATGTAATTGTATTTAATTGTAGTTCTTAGGTTAGGATTTATTTTACAGGTAATTTTGTATTTCTTTTAGCTAGGTAGTTATTAAATAGTTAATAACTATTTAATAACTATTCTAACTAGCTAAAATAAATACAAAGTTACCTGTAAAATAAATATAAATCCTAAAATAGCTACAATGTAATTATTAATTACATTGTAGCTATCTTAGGGTTTATTTTACAGGTAAGTATTTAGTTTTAAATAGAAATAATTTATTAAAGTATAGTGTAGTGTTAGGTGTAATTGTAACTTAGGTTAGGATTTATTTTACAGGTAAATTTCAGTTTATTTTAGCTAGGTAAGCTATTAAATAGTTAATAACTATTTAATAGCTATTGTACCTAGTTAAAATAAATTGAAATTTGCTTGTAAAATAAAAATAAATCCTAAAATAGCTACAATATAATAATAATAAATAATAATAATTATTTATATTGTAGCTATATTAGGGTTTATTTTAAAGGTAAGTATTTAGTTTTAAATAGGATTAATTTAGTTCATAATAGAAATATTATTTAGATTTATTTAATTAATATTTAAGTTAGGGGGGTGTTAGGGTTAGTGTTAGACTTAGGTTTAGGGGTTAATACATTTATTACAGTGGTGGCGGTGTAGGGGGGGCAGGATAGGGGTTAATAAATGTATTATAGGTGTAGGGGGGGCAGATTAGGGGTTACTAAGTTTAATATAGGTTGCGGCGGGGTCCGGGAGCGGCGGTTTAGGGGTTAAACTATTTATTTAGTTGCGGCGAGGTCCGGGATCGGCAGAATAGGGGTTAATAACTTTATTATAGAGGGCGGCGGTATGGGGGGGCAGGATAGGGGTTACTAGGTATAATGTAGGTTGCGGCAGTGTCCGGGAGCGGCAGTTTAGGGGTTAATACATTTATTATAGTTGCGGCGGGGTCAGGGAGCGGTGGTTTAGGGTTTAATATGTATAGAGTAGCTTGCGGTGGGCTCCGGGAGCGGCAGTTTAGGGGTTAATATGTATAAAGTAGCTTGCGGTGGGCTCCGGGAGCGGTGGTTTAGGGGGTAATACATTTATTTAGTTGCGGCGGTGTAGGGGGGACAGATTAGGGGTGTTTAGACTCGGGTACATGTTAGGGTGTTAGGTGTAGACAGCTCCCATAGAAATCAATGGGATGCCTGGCAGCAGCGAACTTGTACTTTCGCTATGGTCAGACTCCCATTGATTCCTATGGGATCCGCCGCCTCCAGGGCGGATTGAAAACCAGATACGCTGGGCCGGAAAAGTGCCGAGTGTACCTGCTAGTTTTTTGATAACTAGCAAAAGTAGTCAGATTGTGCCCCACTTGTGTGCGGAACATCTGTAGTGACGTAAGAATCGATCTGTGTCGGACTGAGTCCGGCGGATCGAAGCTTACGTCACAAAATTCTACTTTTGCCGGTCTCTAGCCTTTGATAACTAAGGCGAATCAGCCTCGCCACAAATACGCTGCGGAATTCCAGTGTATTTGAGGTTGACGGCTTGATAACTACCCCCCTATGGCACTATTAAGGTTGTATGCTTGACCTATTTTAATATTTTATATGCATTTCATCTCTTGTATTTGTCCTGTTGTATCTGTATTTGTCTAATTTGTATCTAATTCCTGTTTATGCATATGTATTTTTGTATATATTGCTCAGGAATTTTCTTTTGAGAGAAGCGCAGCCTCTATTTCTTTTTTGTTTTATATATATTTATGTGTTAAAATATGTATATACACATATTAACACATAAATATATATGTTTATAGTTATATCCATATATATATATATATATATATATATATATATATATATATATATATATATATATATATATATATATATATACTAGGAACACACAGTTCCCATAGACCGCAATGTAAAGGATCTTTTCAGTGCCGTTTTTTTTCTAACACCCCACTGACACCAATTTTAGAAACCAAAGACTACCTATGTGCAGCCACCAATTAACAGCTTCTGTGCCTACCTAGGTATGATTTCAACAAAGGATACAAAGAGAGTGAAAGAAATCAGATACAGGTAGAAAAGAGAAAAGGTTTGGATTACGGAATAGTTTGGATTTTGGAATATATGCATCAGTAAAATAGGACAGTTTAGAGAGGGGATGGGATTAAGCTTAAACAACAATATCTTATGTCATCTAGGCAATATGTACATATGATATACAGCTTAAACATGTAGTTTAATATAATTTTTAATACTTTTGTATACATAATACCCTCGGAAAGATTGTACAGTACTGTAATCAGAAAAGTTGTTATAAATAAATATAGCTATAAACTATTATTTGCATTTCAAACCACAAAAACAGACCAAAGGCAGAGAAGACTGTAACTTACAGGCAGGGACAAATACTCATTTTTTATCTGTTTTTTTTTTTTTTAAATATTATTTTAAAAGTTTAGATTTCAGAATAAGTTTGGATTCTGGAGTTCTGGATTTGTGCTTGTAATAATAAATTGGTAAGTTAATTAAGGGGACATGAAACCCAAATTTCTTTTTAATGATTCAGGTAGAGCATGCAATTTTAAATAACTTTCCAATGTATTTCTATTATCTAATTTGTTTAGTTTTCTCTTTGTATCCTTCATTGAAAAATATACCTAGGTAGGCTCAGAAGCTGCCGATTGGTGGCTGCATATATCTGCCTGTTATCATTGTGTTTCAGCTAGCTCCTCCCAGTAGTGCATTGCTGCTTCTTCAACAAAGAATATCAAGAGAATTAAGCAAATTAGATCATAGAAGTAAACTGAAAAGTTGTTTAAAATTTTATGTTCTATCTGAATCATGAAAGAAAATTATGGGGTTTCATGCCCCTTTAAAACTGCATGCTCTGTCTAAACCATGAAATAAAAAAATTGTGTTTCATGTCCCTTTCATCTAAAAATTTCTGAGCTTAATTGCATTAAAGGGGGGGCAAAATAAATAATGAAATGATATTGCAAATTTGGTTTACTACTAATAATTAAGCTTTTTATAGTAAAATCTCATGTTTATTGTCCCTTTGAGGGGTGACTCTGGGGTAAAGCTACTCTCCAGTAAATTCTGAGCAAAATAAGCCTTCAGTGTGCATTAAAGTATTACAATTCTTAAAACTGCACTTGCATGTCCTATAACAGCCCAGAAAATCCCAAATAGTACTTTTACATGCATTCTATGTTAATGTATGAGCCTACTGGGATCAAAGGCAGCTAAAGAGTAAGCGCTTCCATTGAGTCGTTAAAAATGGAGCTGTAAGCTACTGAAGTTGCGGGCAGCTAAAAGTAATTTAAGGCTCTATTTTAGCATTAGGTTTCCATTGAAATATTTTGGGCTTTGCGTGCAGCCATTCTTTTCATGTAAGAGTTAACGCTTCCATCCGAGATTGGATTTCTTAAAAATTAATTGCTATGGTAACCGGAATTTACACTATAAAATTTACGTTTAACGTCTGTGCTCCTTACCTGTGGTCACCTCTAAACAGAAACAAAAACAAAGATACACTTATTTATAATACATATTTTTTTTCCATATAAGCAAATACACGGCTAGATTTAGAGTTCTGCGGCCAAAGGGGTGCATTAGCTACGCGTGCTTTTTTTCTCCCGCACCTTTTAAATACCGCTGGTATTTAGAGTTCACAGAAGGGCTGCGTTAGGCTCCAAAAAGGGAGCGTAGAGCATATTTACCGCCACTGCAACTCTTGATACCAGCGGTGCTTACGGACGCGGCCAGCTTAAAAAACGTGCTCGTGCACGATTCCCCCATAGGAAACAATGGGGCTGTTTGAGCTGAAAAACGCAGCTACATTGTTTCCTATGGGGAAACACTTCCTAAGTCTGCACCTAACACCCTAACATGTACCCAGAGTCTAAACACCCCTAACCTTACACTTATTAACCCCTAATCTGCTGCCCCCGCTATCGCTAACCCCTGCATATTATTATTAACCCCTAATCTGCCGCTCCGTACACCGCTGCCAGCTACGTTATCCCTATGTACCCCTAATCTGCTGCCCCTAACATCGCCGACCCCTATATTATATTTATTAACCCCTAATCTGCTGTCCCCAATGTCGCCGCTACCTACCTACACTTATTAACCCCTAATCTGCCGACCGGAGCTCGCTGCTACTCTAATAAATGTATTAACCCCTAATCTGCCGCCCCCGCTATCGCTGACACCTGCATATTATTATTAACCCATAATCTGCCGCTCCGTACACCGCCGCAACATACATTATAGTTATGTACCCCTAATCTGCTGCCCCTAACACCGCTGACCCCTATATTATATTTATTAACCCCTAATCTGCCGCCCCCAACGTCGCCTCCACCTACCTAAAATAATTAACCCATAATCTGCCGACCGGAGCTCACCGCTACTATAATAAATGTATTAACCCCTAAAGCTAAGTCTAACCCTAACACTAACACCCCCCTAAATTAAATATAATTTAAATCTAACGAAATAAATTAACTCTTATTATATAAATTATTCCTATTTAAAGCTAAATACTTACCTGTAAAATAAATCCTAATATAGCTACAATATAAATTATAATTATATTGTAGCTATTTTAGGATTAATATTTATTTTACAGGCAACTTTGTAATTATTTTAACCAGGTACAATAGCTATTAAATAGTTAATAACTATTTAATAGCTAAAATAGTTAAAATAATTACAAAATTACCTGTAAAATAAATCCTAACCTAAGTTACAATTAAACCTAACACTACACTATCAATAAATTAATTAAATACAATACCTACAATTATCTACAATTAAACCTAACACTACACTATCAATAAATTAATTAAATACAATACCTACAAATAACTACAATTAAATAAACTAACTAAAGTACAAAAAAATAAAAAAGAACTAAGTTACAAAAAATAAAAAAATATTTACAAACATTAGAAAAATATTACAACAATTTTAAACTAATTACACCTACTCTAAGCCCCCTAATAAAATAACAAAAAACCCCAAAATAAAAAAATGCCCTACCCTATTCTAAATTAAAAAAGTTCAAAGCTCTTTTACCTTACCAGCCCTGAAAAGGGCCCTTTGCGGGGCATGCCCCAAATAATTCAGCTCTTTTGCCTGTAAAAAAAACACATACAATACCCCCCCAACGTTACAACCCACCACCCACATACCCCTAATCTTACCCAAACCCCCCTTAAATAAACCTAACACTAAGCCCCTGAAGAGCTTCCTACCTTATCTTCACCATGCCAGGTTCACCGATCCGTCCACCGAAGTCTTGATCCAAGCCTCCGAAATCTTGATCCAAGCCCAAGCGGGGGCTGAAGAGTGACGTCCATCCTCCGGCTGAAGTCTTGATCCAAGCGGGCAGAAGAGGACATCCGGACCGGCAAACATCTTCATCCAAGCCGCATCTTCTATGTTCTTCAATCCGATGACGACCGGCTGATCTTCAAGACCTCCAGCGCGGATCCATCTTCACCGACGACTTCCCGACGAATGACGGTTCCTTTAAGGGACGTCATCCAAGATGGCGTCCCTCGAATTCCGATTGGCTGATAGGATTCTATCAGCCAATCGGAATTAAGGTAGGAAAATCAGATTGAGCTTGCATTCTATTGGCTGATCGGAACAGCCAATAGAATGCGAGCTCAATCTGATTGGCTGATCGGATCAGCCAATCGGATTGAACTTGATTCTGATTGGCTGATTCCATCAGCCAATCAGAATTTTCCTACCTTAATTCCGATTGGCTGATAGAATCCTATCAGCCAATCGGAATTCGACAGACGCCATCTTGGATGACGTCATTTAAAGGAACCGTCATTCGGCGAGTAGGCGTCGGTAGAAGAGGATGGATCCGCGTCGGCTGAAAGATGATGGCTCCGGAAGAAAGAAGATTGAAGATGCCGTTGATAGAAGACTTCAGCCGGATCATGGACCTCTTCAGCTCCCGCTTGGATCAAGACTTCAGCCGGATCATGGACATCTTCAGCCCCCCGCTTGGGCTTGGATCAAGACATCGGAGCCAGGACGGATCGATGTGATACCCGGCGAGGTGAAGATAAGGTAGGAAGATCTTCAGGGGCTTAGTGTTAGGTTTATTTAAGGGGGGTTTGGGTTAGATTAGGGGTATGTGGGTGGTGGGTTGTAATGTTGGGGGGGGGGTATTGTATGTGTTTTTTTTACAGGCAAAAGAGCTGAATTCTTTGGGGAAACAGAGCAGAAAAAAAAGGGCGCCTCCTAGTGTAGCCAATTTTTATAAAAGGAATAATGCAAAAGTAAGCATACTCACAATGTGTGAAGGCAGAGATAATGCCTAGGTGAACGTTCTGGGAACTTCACAGTGTCCCAGCTAACTGTGCACTTTGCTGAGGGCTGCTCCTCCCAAACGCAGAAAGGATATCTGTAATCTGGAAATCAAGAGAGAAAACAAGAGGGCGACCCCTAGTGCAAATCAATGTGGAACCAGTGATGAATATCTGTTGCAGCTTGCGAATGGATACTCACAGAAAGTATTGCACCCTATAGTGCAAATGAAGCATACTAGGAATAATATGGTGTCCTAGTGCACAAATCCGCCCAAAAGCACTGTCGTGATGAGAGGTGAACTTCAAATATATCAGGTTGATGAAAAAACAGAGAACTCCAGTATCGATAAAAAAGTTTAATTAAAAAAATACACAGATCTACAATGACATCTGTAGTAAAATTGCAACGCGTTTCTAAGCGCTAACCACGCTTTTTCCTCAGGCAAATGATATTGAATATACTGGAGTCTCTTACATATATACCCCTGTGTAGGCTTAATGGGATCAGCTGTAGCTTATTAGAACAGGTGCTACTTGAATTCACTCCCTAGATATTCTAACCGGATGTTACAGATAATACCAGTGATACAATACAATGTGTAAAACAAATGTCCAATACATAGAACCTACTAATCCCTATCGACACACATAGACTAGAAAAGACATATATAGAAGTACTGAGATCTAAGCTCTATGAGTTGTCTTAGATGTTTAAGCACAGTGTTATAAATGGTTATGAATATTCGTGATGCTGTATATGTAAAGTGTATTATTGCGACATGCGCTTTTTTTATATCCGTTGTTATTCCTTAATTGTATTTGTAAATAGCACCTACGTATAAATGATACGCTGTAAAAAGGTATAGTCTTATGTTTCTTAACAGAGTAAGGGTGTGTATAATTCAACGAATAGGAATGTTATAATAAATGTCCAATCCTATAGCTTCGTAAGACTAAGGTGTGTCGCGCTAGACCAATAGAAGTGCTTTATCCAAAACAATCATGTGATGTGTTGCTCCATTTGATTGGAGCTAAGGGTGTGTGTCAAAAAGGCGTGGGGATTATGTTAGATGCGTACGATGACACACATAGAAACAGTGTCTGTTGTTAATGTTGCTATGTGTGAGCATGACGTATACGTGCAACTACTGTGCAAAGAAGTGTGATAGGGCCGTGGGTGGCTGATGCCTACATAAATGAAAGAGATGCACTAAAAGAACTCTAGCTATAACGTGCACAAACTACCTACGTGACTGAATGTGTATATTACATGAGTGTAAGGACCGCATATCTTATATATATATATGTATATGCATCTATGTCCTAGTGATAATGGATGCTAATGTGTTACGTCTTAGTGAGAAAATGGGGCCAATTTTACCTAGTGTGTGTATATATATGTGTGATATAAACAATGAGTGAAATGCTACTAAGTGTGAAATCTAGAATAGATTCATTGTGAAGAGTACATTCATAACTATAAAAATGTGCGAGTGATGGATGTAATATGAAAGTATCATATAATAAAATAATAATATGAAAGTATCATATTATAAGATAATAAACATATTGTTACAATATGTATATAGACAACGTGTGGTATGAAGTGGTATTATATGTATTAGAAATGTATTAGAAAGCAGCAGAATCTATAACTTCATTGAGGCCCTCTGGATGTAGGGTTTTAAATTGGTAAATCCAAAAGGTTTCCCTCTGGCGTAATTTAGTCATTCTGTTTTGGGAACTAAGGGCCGGAATAGTTTCCAATGGGGTGATATTCATGACACAATTGTTACAGAAGCATTAGTTATTCTGTTGTGAAGAGCTTATTTCCCAGCAGCAATGCCTGAACCAGCAAGCCAGCGCCTAAGAAGGGCTCCAAGAAAACTGTAACAAGTTTCATTTCATAAAGAGTTAACTCTTTTTTTTCAGCTTTTAGAAACTATTGTCTAATCACCTCTGGAGCCAGACTGCTAATTGATAAGATGAACTTGTAAACTTGTTATCTTAAGTACTGTAATCCTATTGTGGCCTGTCAAAGGACAGTGCTCTCTATCTAAATGTGTGATGGGGGATTTTGTGCTTCCCCCCCTCTCCCCCTGGGAGTGCCCTGTGTGCATGTAACCTTAATAAAAAGCAGGCTGGGCATCCCAGTCCTGAGTTCTTGTTTGACCCTCAATCGCAGCGTTGACTCGTTTTTGTGGGCAGAAGGGTATCCTAGCTGTACTGCAGCTAAGGGAGATTATTCTATATTTGCGAGACTCATATAGAATACTATGGAAAGCAGCTTCTCCCCTCTTTAGCAATAGGGATCCAGGCTACTAAGCGGTCCATCTCTCAGCGAGACTAAGGGTAACCGTAACATTTGGCGGCAGCGGCGGGATTTTCCTGGATTTCCTAGGAGAGGTACAGAACGGATGGAGAGCGCTTACGAAAAATTGAAGCGTACAACCCTAAAGGATTTACTTGAAAGCAGAGGGGGGTACGCCAGCAACCGGCCGAGGAGAGAGCTGATCGCAGAATTGACCGAACTGGATCAGAGCTTCACAATGGCGGAAACACCGACCACGATTAGTGACGAAAAAACCAGGATTGTTCGGGAAAGGCTCTCATTATACGGGCCGAACCCCTCCATGGAATTGGTACAGCAGTTGATGGCGGAGGCGGACGAGGATATACGAGAGACTCGAGCCCACGAACTCAACCTAGCGAACGCACACCGCAATGCTGAAGCCCCGCAGGTAATCATCCCTGTCGAAAATGCTGGGAGGCCCAAGATACCCTATGCGGCATTTCGACCCTTCCTAGAGAGCAAGACAGGGATTGATGAATATTTGGCGGACTTCGAAAGGCAATGTGCCCTGCACCAGATTCCCAACAGAGAGTGGCCCACGATATTGTCTGGGAAACTATCCGGGCGAGCCCTGGAAGCCTTTCGTACTCTGGGTGCTGAGGAAGTGACACAGTATGAGCTAGTTAAGGAGACACTGTTGCGACGGTACGCTGTAACTCCGGACACGTATCGCCGACAGTTTCGGGGCACGGAAAAGAAGCCTAACGATACCCATATGGAATGGGCGCACCGAATGCGGAGAGCGGCAAATCACTGGCTGAGCGGAAGTAAAGCGGTGACTGGGGAGGAAATTTTACAATTGTTTCTCTTAGAACATTTTTATAATGGCATGGAACAGCAAGGGAAGGAATGGCTGCGAGACAGGCGGCCTTCTACCTTAGAAGAAGCAGCCAAATTGGCCGATGAACATTATGACTCCCGTCTTCACGAACCCATGAACTACCGAGCTCCAGCACGGGTCGAACCCAGAGAGGTTTACCGTGCACCCCCTCGTGCTGAATTCCGAGCCCCGGTGCCCACAGGGCCCGTCCGACACTCAGGACCACCCAATAACAGCTCTGAGCGTCCCAGACCGACTTGCCACCGATGCAAGCAACCAGGGCATTTCATGGCTAGCTGCCCCCTTAATACGCACCAGACACCCAGGAATTACAATTACCCCTCTGGGTCCTATCGTCCGGCCCGGGCCCTCTGTGTTAACCAAGAGGCCCCTATGGAGGGATATGTGGGGCCGCTTCACGAGGCAGACCCTGTATATGCTGCCTCAGATAACCGCCAGCACCATCGGCAGAGGGTATGGCTCGAGGGGCGATCTACCGAGGGATTGCGAGACACAGGGGCTACTATCACGCTGGTACAGAGTCATTTGGTGCCAGAGCACAAGCGATCCGGACAGACTGTGGCCGTTAGAGTGGCGGGGGGGGATGTGTACAAAATTCCAACAGCTAAAGTGCATCTTGATTGGGGAGCGGGAAAGGGGGCTGTGAACGTGGGCCTAATGGATAATTTACCTGCCGAAGTACTACTGGGCAACGATTTGGGCCCCATGACTTCTGCCTATGCTCCAGTATGCAACAACGAGGCGGACCCAGTGACTACACGGGCCCAAGCCCGGATGGAGCGAGAGCTCTCACCAGTGCGGGAGACACAGGTAAGACCTACCCCGACCTTGCCTGACAGGTTAGGCCCCATACCCTGGGACACCCCAGATGCCTTCGAGGCAGAGTCTAAGACTGACCCGACCTTACAAAAGTACCGGGAACGAGCAGAGACCGGAGGGGGCGGGGCAGATAACGAAACATTCTTATGGGAAAAAGGGAAACTATACCGCTGGACAGAGAAAAGGGGACAGCGTAGGCGACAGCTGGTAGTGCCCCACAAATACCGTCAAGAAATCCTCAAAATAGGCCACGACATCCCCTTAGCAGGCCACCTAGCCGTTACCCGTACCCTACACCGCATTACTCACACGTTCTTTTGGCCAGGGGTGCACGCTGACGTTAGAACTTACTGTAACACCTGCGATGTGTGTCAACGAGTAGGAAGGCGAGGCGATCACCCTAAAGCCCAGCTAGTAAATATGCCCATTGTAGAGGAACCCTTCAGCCGGGTTGCTATTGACCTAGTGGGACCACTGGCTACCCCTAGTCCCTCCGGTAAGCGATACATTCTTACCGTAGTGGACTACGCTACCAGGTACCCAGAGGCTGTCGCCCTATCCAACATACAAGCGGATACGGTAGCGAATGCACTAGTACAGGTGTTCTCCCGGGTAGGATTTCCAAAAGAAATCCTATCCGACCGAGGCACCCAATTTACGGCTGAATTGACCCAACAACTCTGGCAGGTTTGCAAAATTAAGTCCCTCCTAAGCTCCCCATACCACCCCCAGACGAACGGGCTGTGTGAGAGGTTCAATGGGACCCTCAAGCAAATGCTCAAGACGTTCACTCAGGAATACCGAGACTGGGAACGCTTCCTGCCGCACCTCCTATTTGCTTATCGGGAGGTGCCCCAGGAAACGACAGGGTTCTCTCCCTTCGAGTTGCTCTACGGAAGAAAGGTACGGGGACCCCTAAACCTGATCCGGGAGCACTGGGAGGGAGAGATGGAGGCTGACGGTGTCCCAATTGTGCCATACGTGCTGGAACTCAGGGACCGAATGGAGCAATTAGCCAAATCCGTGCGGGCTAATCTCCAGTTGGCCCAGAGAAGACAGAAAGTATGGTACGATCGGGGGGCCCGAAAGAGAATCTTCACCATAGGACAAAAGGTGTTAGTACTTAAGCCGGTGAAGACAGACAAATTGCAGGCGTCCTGGCAGGGTCCCTACCAGATCGTAGAGAAAAGGGGAGACACCACTTATGTGATAGCTAGCTGCCACGACAACAATCTTAGAAAGACATTCCATGTAAACATGCTCAAGGAATATTTTGAGCGACCAGAGAACGTGACGGCCGTATGTTGTTCCCCTCAGGAAGACCCCGACAGTTTACCCATTCCAGACCTATTAGAAAAGAGCCTCCCCACAGGTATAGTGGCGCAGGTTCAGATAGGGGACCGACTTAGCCCCACTGAAAGGGAGCAGCTCAACCAACTCCTCCAGTCCAAACACCTCACCTTCTCCCCGAAGCCAGGGTACACTACTTTAACCACCCACCAGGTAGATACTCCGGGACAAGCTCCCTTGCGCCAGGCTCCGTACCGAATCCCCGAAGCAGTTAGGACAGGAATGAAGAAGGAGATCGATGAGATGCTCCAGCTCAGGGTAATTGAGCCCTCCGATAGTCCCTGGGCCTCCCCAGTTGTCTTGGTGCCCAAGAAAGATGGGACCACCCGGTTCTGCGTAGACTATCGGAGGCTCAATGAAAATACCGTGACGGACGCTTACCCTATGCCCAGGGTAGACGAGCTACTCGATCGTATAGCCAGGGGAAATTACCTGACCACTATTGACCTCTGCAAAGGTTACTGGCAGATTCCCCTGGCCCCGGAGGCTATCCCCAAGTCGGCATTCGTCACCCCATTCGGCTTATATCAGTTTAGGGTAATGCCGTTTGGGATGAAGAATGCCCCAGCTACATTCCAGCGCTTGGTGGATAGGCTCCTGGATGGCTTCCAGAGTTTTGCTTGCGCCTACCTGGACGACATAGCGATCCACAGTGAGTCCTGGGAGGACCACTTAGCTCATGTGGGAATGGTTCTGGATCAGATCCGGGCTGCTGGCCTGACTCTGAAGCCAGAAAAATGCCACTTTGGGATGGCCGAGGTACAGTACCTGGGTCACCGGGTGGGGTGTGGAAAGCAGCGACCAGAGCCGGCCAAAATAGAAGCTGTCGCCAATTGGCCCACCCCCATCACTAAGACTCAGGTCCTAGCCTTCCTGGGCACGGCAGGGTACTATAGACGGTTCGTACCAGACTACAGCACACTTGCCAAACCCCTGACTGACTTGACCAAGAAGAACTTACCTCGACAGGTCCTGTGGTCTCCCCACTGTGAAACGGCTTTCCAGGCTCTCAAAAATGCTCTAATTAACGCTCCTGTCTTGGCGGCCCCAGCCCTTAACAAACGTTTTATCGTCCATACAGATGCTTCCATGTTCGGGCTGGGAGCTGTCCTCAGCCAAGTAGGCGAAGATGGAGGGGAGCATCCAGTTGCCTACATCAGCCGGAAGCTCCTGCCCCGCGAAGTCAGCTATGCAGCGGTCGAAAAGGAGTGTTTGGCTTTGGTGTGGGCATTAAAGAAATTGACTCCCTATTTATATGGTCAGGAGTTCACTCTGGTCACCGACCATAACCCGTTGGTGTGGCTGAACCGGGTCTCTGGAGATAACGGCAGGCTATTACGTTGGAGCTTATCGTTGCAAACCTTCAATTTCACCATTACTTACAGACCTGGGAAACAGAATGGCAACGCCGACGGGTTGTCCAGACAAACCGACCTCAGCCCCGCATAACCAGCGGTCTGGACAGCCTTAGTCTGCCCCGAAAAGGGGTCAGACCGTGTCTGCCAGAGTGTTCCACAGAAAGGGAGCAATGTTACAGAAGCATTAGTTATTCTGTTGTGAAGAGCTTATTTCCCAGCAGCAATGCCTGAACCAGCAAGCCAGCGCCTAAGAAGGGCTCCAAGAAAACTGTAACAAGTTTCATTACATAAAGAGTTAACTCTTTTTTTTCAGCTTTTAGAAACTATTGTCTAATCACCTCTGGAGCCAGACTGCTAATTGATAAGATGAACTTGTAAACTTGTTATCTTAAGTACTGTAATCCTATTGTGGCCTGTCAAAGGACAGTGCTCTCTATCTAAATGTGTGATGGGGGATTTTGTGCTTCCCCCCCTCTCCCCCTGGGAGTGCCCTGTGTGCATGTAACCTTAATAAAAAGCAGGCTGGGCATCCCAGTCCTGAGTTCTTGTTTGACCCTCAATCGCAGCGTTGACTCGTTTTTGTGGGCAGAAGGGTATCCTAGCTGTACTGCAGCTAAGGGAGATTATTCTATATTTGCGAGACTCATATAGAATACTATGGAAAGCAGCTTCTCCCCTCTTTAGCAATAGGGATCCAGGCTACTAAGCGGTCCATCTCTCAGCGAGACTAAGGGTAACCGTAACAACAATTATTTGTGCCATGTATGGAGGAGTGATGCCTAGAGGTACTATATTTATCAGACCCCTTCAGTATACATCTCAAATGTTCTGACCATCTTTGTCTGATTTTTCTACAGGTGCGACCTATATATTGTAGGCCACACAAGCATGTTATACAATACACTACATAGTTGGAGTTGCATGTTATTCTTTGAGTAATTGCAAAGGATTCTCCAGTACTATTGGATATAATATTTTTAAGACCATTTGTTATATACTTGCACATATTGCATCTCTTTTTATTGCATCTATAAGTTCCTATGTTTGACATAATAGAGTTATGAGTGCTCTTGTAAGGAGTTTTTAACTTACGTCTGCACATAACGACCTTACTAGGTGCCAGTTTTTCCTTAATAGTAGGTGCTCTTTTAAATGTACATCTGGGTTTATCTTGTAATATTATTTTGAAAATGGGGTCTCGTTTGAGTAATGACCAGTGTTTAAACAGTATCTTTTTAATCTCTTTATAATTATTATTATATCTAGTGATAAATGAAGATACAAAATGTGAGTCCTCATTTACGGGTTTTTTTGGAGTTTTTGATTTTAACAAATCTCCTCTATTTAGAGAACGTGCTTTTTGAAAGCCTGATTCTATTAGTTCTTCTGGATAGTGTTTTTCCTTGAATTTATTTTTTAGAAGTATGCTTTGTGTGTCATAAATATTTATATCTGTACAATTACGCCGAATCCTCCTAAACTGGCTGTATGGAATATTGGTCTTCCAACTAGTGTGATGGTTGCTAAAGTAATCCAAAAAATTATTACTGTCTACCTGTTTGAAAAAGGTACATGACTGAATGCCATTATCCTCTCCCCACCTTAGGGTCACGTCTAAAAAATCTATTTCATCTGTTTGGATGTTCCAAGTAAATTGGATCCCCATATTATTGTCATTGAGATAATTTTGAAAGGAGGTGAGTGTTGCGGATGAACCCCTCCAGACAAACAATAGATCGTCTATATAACGGCCATAGAAGACCAGATTTTGCTCCCATTTTGCATCATAGATATACTTGGTTTCAAAAGTGCCCATAAATAAATTTGCAAAACTGGGAGCAAATCTGGTCCCCATGGCCGTTCCCTTGGTCTGAAGGAAGAAACCATCTAGAAATTTAAAATAATTATGAGTTAATATGAAATGTATAAGTTTGAGCAAATAATTCTTCTGGATGTTAGACATATATGGATCTTCACTGAGATAACTGTCTACAGAGTCTAAACCTATGTCGTGTGTGATATTAGAATAGAGAGAACTAACATCACAAGATACCCAAATAAGATGTTGTTCTTTTTTAATGTCAGATAATTTCTGTAGTAAATCGGTAGTGTCTTTTATATAGGATCTAAGCTGAATAACGTATCTTTGGAGGTAATAATCAATGTATAGTGAAAGGTTATCGGTGAGGCTATTCATACCTGCAATGATCGGTCGGCCAGGAGGATTATGAATTTGTTTATGAATCTTTGGTAAGTGGTAATAATATGGGATATTAGGATTAATGGGTGTGAGAAATTTTCTCTCTTTTTGTGTTAGAATACCATGTTCCTGGCCATAGGTAATTAGTTTTTTAAGTTCTTTAGTGTATGTATCTGTAGGATCTATTGAAAGTTGTTTGTAATAGTCCTTATCTAACAGAATCCTTCTAGCCTCACATATATAATCTTCGTAATTTTGTATTACTAAGCCGCCGCCTTTATCGGCTTGGCGGATTATGACAGTATTGTCATTTGAGAGGTTACGTAGAGCCCTTTGTTCATTGGGCCATATATTGTTATATTTTTTATTATTATGTGGGGGCAGTTTCTCAAAATCTTCTAATACCAGATTTCTGAAAATATCTAAATAAGCTAGATTCTCTCCATGGGGATAGAAAGTGGAGGGAGGGGAGAGGTTTGTGTGAATAACTCCTTCGAACAATTGTTCTGAGAGGTCTTCTGGGTCTATATATAAGACAGGCATGTTCCTTTCTGCTGTCATATTGTCTGTAAGGACTGGCATGCCTACTGTTTTGTGATTCTTGAGATGTTTGTTAGCAAAATAACGCTGTAGAGCTAGTTTTCTAGTGTATTTGTTTAAGTCTACAAACAGTTCGAACAATTGGTGTGAGTTAGAAGGACAGAAACTGAGGCCTTTTCCTAAAATTCTGATTTCATCATTAGACAGTGGTCTATCTGAAAGGTTAAATATGCCTTTACTTAGTTGTTGTAACTTCTTTTCCTTGGTGGCAACTCCCCTTCCCCTATGTCCCCGTTTGTGTGTGTTCTTTTGTTTCTTCCCGGTTGTTGGTAAGGGGTATTTTGGCCTTCTCTTCTCCAGAGAGGAGCTAGTGGTATGCGTTCTTCTAAAAAAGCAACTGAATTATGTGGATTGGGTGAATCTTGAAAAGATGTATTCTCTCTATTCTGATTAGTTTGAACAGTCTGAATACCAGAAGGACCTGGTAATTCCTCTCTATTTGTTTTCTGGAAATGTTGATTGTTCTGATTATGATAATGTGAATTGAAAGATGGTTTAGGAGTGTGTCTTGGTGGTGGGTCTTTATTGTAAAAATGAGAAGTATGTTGATCTTTATGATTAATATTCATATGTGGCCTATATTGGTCTTGAGGGTTGGATTGATGTCTGTATTCTTGTTCAATGAAGGGGGAGAATCTATTCTGAGTGGGAATATGGAATCTTTCAAAATCTCTATTTTCTCCATGTGTGTTAAATGACTGGTAAGAGGAGTGAGATCTGTTGTCTCCATATGTATTGGATGACAAATACGTAGAGTGAGGTTTATAACTAGATTGTTGCAGTTTGTGTCTATTAGATTGATTTGTATATTGGTTTCTATTTCTATTGTTGTAGGTGACTTTAGTCCAAGTGGAGTCTTTAGGCTCATTGCTATCCGTTCTATTGTATGTATAGACTATACCTTTAAGATAGTCACTCTCGTCTCTCTCCTTTTTCTTATTTTTTCTTAGAATAATTTCATCTTGGTAATCATCTGTAGACTTAATAGTTCTCTCATTGAGAGATTGGTATTCAGAATGATCTTTATATTGTTCTAATAACTTTTGTGTGTTTTCTATTTTTTCTGCTATATCCTTAACCAATTTCTCCCTATGGCTGATTAAAATGTCTATAAGGTTGAATGAACAGCTATCTAAAGCTGCTAACCATTTAGCCAAAAGTGTTTCATCTTCCTTGAATGAACAATTTTTGAGGATTCTGAGTCCTCGTGGGATCTGTTTTCTGTCTCTATATTGTTTTAGTGAATCTAGGTCCCACCAATGTCTGTGTTCTATTTTGAGATATTCCTCTAGTTGTGAAAAAAGTTGTTTAATAGAGAGTACGGCTGTGGGATCTGAACTGGAAGGATTAAAATTGGGCTGATGTACAGACCTCTTGTTTGCCCTTTCAGTAATAGACAGCATTGTTCACTATATGCCAACTAGTGTGGGTGTATATGAAGAACAGAACTTAATTGGTGCAACGAACTATACTTAATGAGTACTATATGTAGCTACCCACCTCTCTAAAGCAAATTGTGATAATAACCCACTTTTCTAACAATACAATAATATAAAAAGAGTGTCGAATATGAGCCTATAAATATGAATAATAAATAAAAATATACAAATATGAGCAATAAAAAATAAATAAGATTGGATTTACCAATTTAAAACCCTACATCCAGAGGGCCTCAATGAAGTTATAGATTCTGCTGCTTTCTAATACATTTCTAATACATATAATACCACTTCATACCACACGTTGTCTATATACATATTGTAACAATATGTTTATTATCTTATAATATGATACTTTCATATTATTATTTTATTATATGATACTTTCATATTACATCCATCACTCGCACATTTTTATAGTTATGAATGTACTCTTCACAATGAATCTATTCTAGATTTCACACTTAGTAGCATTTCACTCATTGTTTATATCACACATATATATACACACACTAGGTAAAATTGGCCCCATTTTCTCACTAAGACGTAACACATTAGCATCCATTATCACTAGGACATAGATGCATATACATATATATATATAAGATATGCGGTCCTTACACTCATGTAATATACACATTCAGTCACGTAGGTAGTTTGTGCACGTTATAGCTAGAGTTCTTTTAGTGCATCTCTTTCATTTATGTAGGCATCAGCCACCCACGGCCCTATCACACTTCTTTGCACAGTAGTTGCACGTATACGTCATGCTCACACATAGCAACATTAACAACAGACACTGTTTCTATGTGTGTCATCGAACGCATCTAACATAATCCCCACGCCTTTTTGACACACACCCTTAGCTCCAATCAAATGGAGCAACACATCACATGATTGTTTTGGATACAGCACTTCTATTGGTCTAGCGCGACACACCTTAGTCTTACGAAGCTATAGGATTGGACATTTATTATAACATTCCTATTCGTTGAATTATACACACCCTTACTCTGTTAAGAAACATAAGACTATACCTTTTTACAGCGTATCATTTATACGTAGGTGCTATTTACAAATACAATTAAGGAATAACAACGGATATAAAAAAAGCGCATGTCGCAATAATACACTTTACATATACAGCATCACGAATATTCATAACCATTTATAACACTGTGCTTAAACATCTAAGACAACTCATAGAGCTTAGATCTCAGTACTTCTATATATGTCTTTTCTAGTCTATGTGTGTCGATAGGGATTAGTAGGTTCTATGTATTGGACATTTGTTTTACACATTGTATTGTATCACTGGTATTATCTGTAACATCCGGTTAGAATATCTAGGGAGTGAATTCAAGTAGCACCTGTTCTAATAAGCTACAGCTGATCCCATTAAGCCTACACAGGGGTATATATGTAAGAGACTCCAGTATATTCAATATCATTTGCCTGAGGAAAAAGCGTGGTTAGCGCTTAGAAACGCGTTGCAATTTTACTACAGATGTCATTGTAGATCTGTGTATTTTTTTAATTAAACTTTTTTATCGATACTGGAGTTCTCTGTTTTTTCATCAACCTGATATATTTGAAGTTCACCTCTCATCACGACAGTGCTTTTGGGCGGATTTGTGCACTAGGACACCATATTATTCCTAGTATGCTTCATTTGCACTATAGGGTGCAATACTTTCTGTGAGTATCCATTCGCAAGCTGCAACAGATATTCATCACTGGTTCCACATTGATTTGCACTAGGGGTCGCCCTCTTGTTTTCTCTCTTGAATTCTTTGGGGCATGCCCCGCAAAGGGCCCTTTTCAGGGCTGGTAAGGTAAAAGAGCTTTGAACTTTTTTAATTTAGAATAGGGTAGGGCATTTTTTTATTTTGGGGGTCTTTGTTATTTTATTAGGGGGCTTAGAGTAGGTGTAATTAGTTTAAAATTGTTGTAATATTTTTCTAATGTTTGTAAATATTTTTTTATTTTTTGTAACTTAGTTCTTTTTTATTTTTTGTACTTTAGTTAGTTTATTTCATTGAATTTATTTATAGATATTGTATTTAATTAATTTATTGATAGTGTAGTGTTAGGTTTAATTGTAGATAATTGTAGGTATTGTATTTAATTAATTTATTTATAGTGTAGTGTTAGGTTTAATTGTAACATAGGTTAGGATTTATTTTACAGGTAATTTTGTAATTATTTTAACTAGGTAACTATTTAATAGTTATTAACTATTTAATAGCTATTGTACCTGGTTAAAATAATTACAAAGTTGCCTGTAAAATAAATATTAATCCTAAAATAGCTACAATATAATTATAATTTATATTGTAGCTATATTAGGATTTATTTTACAGGTAAGTATTTAGCTTTAAATAGGAATAAGTTATTTAATAAGAGTTAATTTATTTTGTTAGATTTAAATTATATTTAACTTCGGGGGGGGGTTAGGGTTAGGGTTAGACTTAGCTTTAGGGGTTAATACATTTATTATAGTAGCGGTGAGATCCGGTCGGCAGACTAGGGGTTAATAATTGTAGGTAGGTGGAGGCGACGTTGGGGGCGGCAGATTAGGGGTTAATAAATATAATATAGGGGTCAGCGGTGTTAGGGGCAGCAGATTAGGGGTACATAGGGATAATGTAGCTGGCGGCGGTGTACGGAGCGGCAGATTAGGGGTTAAAAAAAATATGCAGGTGTCAGCGATAGCGGGGGCGGCAGATTAGGGGTTAATAAATATAATATAGGGGTCGGCGATGTTAGGGGCAGCAGATTAGGGGTACATAGGGATAACGTAGCTGGCGGCGGTGTACGGAGCGGCAGATTAGGGGTTAAAAAAATTTAATAGAGTGGTGGCGATGTGGGGGGACCTCGGTTTAGGGGTACATAGGTAGTTTATGGGTGTTAGTGTACTTTAGAGCACAGTAGTTAAGAGCTTTATGAACCGGCGTTAGCCCAGAAAGCTGTTAACTACTGACTTTTTTCTGCGGCTGGAGTTTTGTCGTTAGATTTCTAACGCTCACTTCAGCCACGACTCTAAATACCGGCGTTAGAAAGATCCCATTGAAAAGATAGGATACGCAAATGGCGTAGGGGGATCTGCGGTATGGAAAAGTTGCGGCTGCAAAGTGAGCGTTAGACCCTTTCCTGACTGACTCCAAATACCAGCGGGCGGTAAAAACCAGCGTTAGGAGCCTCTAACGCTGGTTTTGACGGCTACCGCCCAACTCTAAATCTAGGCCACAATTTTTTATTATAATTATATTTTCCACTTTATGAATATATGTACTATGTATGCTCCCCTAGGCATAGGTCTAGCTTGAATTTTGTAGATATGTGCTTCCATATATTTTCATATGTAAATACATACTGATATTTCCATAGGAACATTAGTGCAACTATTCCTATACATGGGACAACAATAAATATTACATATTTCAGTTATTTTCTACATTGAAACACTTGCATTGTTTGCAAAATCTAAAATTTCAATAGGAACCAGGCATCAAAAAGCTAATTTTTCCTCCTTTACACCTAGTTGAGCTGGGTGTAATTTTTCTCACTGTATTGACAGCCTCCGACAGTGTATTAAAGGGAAGGTAAACTTAGCAGGATTCGATTATAGTCAACGTTTATACTAATAAAATAAATGGTACTTTAATTCATGATTTTTTTCAATTTCATATATTAAGAGAGTTATCACCTTATTTGTTTCTATATCGTTGCGTTTCCCAAACAACCCATTTTTTTTTATCTGTCCGGTCACGTTTTGTCATCATCCAATAGTAAGTCTGGCCGTTAGGCGGCCGTCATTTGACGTCACAACAGTTCTTGTCCTTCTGCGCATGCGTTTGGATTACTTCATCTACATTCCAAGCCGGGCTCGCTCCAGTTTCGCGCCTGCGCAGATAAAAGCAAGCACTGACTACATTGTCTGTCGCAAAGGATTTCAGTCACATATGCAAATTGTATCTGGGAAGCGAGAACGCGCTTTTGAAGTACGTATAGAGCGGGTGGGACCGCTCTGTACGTAATAGACTGAAAAATCAGGAAATTCATGGAGGGAGGAGCTAATAATGGAAACGTGAGTAAATAAAAATACTTTATAATACAATCATATATATTGAAATAGTTAAAAATAAAATAGCGATCATACTATATAGCATATGCCAAATATAATAAAGCTTAAAAAACAGGAAAACTTTACCTTCACTTTAACGGTTTGCGCTTTCATTGGAAACCTGTTATAATTTATAGATTAACGGCTTCTAATAATTTCTATGGGACTTGAAAATGTTTTCGGCAGCCGGAGTCCAGCTGCCGAAATTGAGGTATAACGCCATTGGAAGCAGTTGATAAACAAAATGGCTTCCAACAGCATAGTTATCGGTTTACGAGCACACACAAACCAAATTACCACTTAATGGAAGCCAGCCCTAATTCTCTTGCCCGTATGTCGTGTTTAGCCTAAAATATATTGTATATCTGACCTATAACTACTCATATTGCTGGTTAATAGGCAGCTTCTGGTTTTCAACTAGCTTCTTCATGCTGGCTGGGAGAAATAAATGTAAAATTACTGAAAGTTTTTTGTTTTTAATAATTGTGTGAGAGCTATAAATTACCCTTCATGACGTTTGTAAAAAAAATCCTAAGTACATTCCACAATAAAACTAGTAATAAAACTACTACAGTGATTTATAAAAGATATGTAAAACTGTGTCGCAGTTCTTTCTGGCAGCCCTGGTGCTAAATAAACTGCTTGCAATTACAACACGCTGTAATAATGCACGTCATTGTCATAGTTGGCAACATTTTGCAGCAGAGCCTCGCCCATTTACAGTTTACATAGCTCCGCCCATTCAGATTGACCTACAAAGCAAGCACATAAAATTCTAGTAGTATAAATTAGCCATAATGATTGCTTAAAGGGACAGGAAAGATTAAATTAAACTTTCTTGATTTAGACAGAGCATGTCATTTTTTAAATCACTACTACTTTGTTCTCTTGGGTAACTTTGTTTATAAAGGATATGCACATATCCTCAGCAGCAGCAATGCCCTACTAGGAGCTAGCTGTTGATTGTTGGCTACACATATATGTATTTTGACATTGGCTCACCATATGTGTTTAGCTAGCTCCCAGCAATGCATTGCTGCTCTGGAACTGACTTTAATTATTTGTTTAATCACTTTGCAGGGGTTATATACATGGCTATATGCAAGTAAATGTGCAATAAGAAAATTTCTCTAACATATTAGAGCATATTCTTTATGCAGTATTATAGCCCTTTAATGCAGATTAAAGCATCAAGCTCCTCATCACAGCACATAACTGTCATATGAAGAATAACTTTACAGCAAGTACCAAAATAAGCAATGAAGGGTTATATCATTACCCATTCTGTATAGCAGGACACCACAAAGCACCCACGTTTATATAGATGTTACACAGCCTGAAATTAATATATAATATATTATGTTTAACCTGCTAACTGCTGTCTTTAGGCTGCAGGTGGCTTTTCTGACGTAAATAGTCATGTTTTTATCTTTGCGGCTGCAGTGATTGTGGGCAATAGGTTAAAAGATCCAGAAATGCCCCAGTAAATCTTGAATTTTTGTATGTTCTGTGAATTCCAGCCCTAGCCTATGAAGAAAATTATGTGTTAAGCACCTGCTAAGCAAAGCCTTGGTATATACATGAGAGAATTAAACATTTTAAATTATGTAAGTTAATGTAACAGTATTAGCCAAAAAGACTAATGCCAAAGCGCCCTATGTGGTGGGAGTATTGCACTGCACACAATATACATGAACTATATACAGACTCAATTGAACAAGAGGCAAGCTTTAAAGGCAGGGACAGGACTGTCGCAGGAATAACTTGACAGTTGGCAACTATGCATTATGGATCCATGAATTGCTTACATTAAAGGGACAGTCTAGTCAAAATTAAACTTTCATGATTCAGATAGGGTATGCAATTGTAAACAACTTTCCAATTGACTTTTATTATTAAATTTGCTTTGCTCCCTTGGTGGTATTTTTTAAAAGCTAAACCTAGGTAGGCTCAAACTGATTTCTAAACCATTGAAAAACGCTTCTTAGCTCAGAGCATTTTGAAAGTTTTTTACAGTTAGACAGTACTAGTTCATGTGTTTCATATAGATAACATTGTGCTCACTCCCGTGGAGTTATTTAGGAGTCTGCACTGGTTGGCTAAACTGCATGTCTGCATAAACTTAGATACAAGGTAATCACAGAGGTAAAACATATATTAATATAACTGTGTTGGTTATGCAAAACTGGGTAATGGGTAATAAAGGGATTATCTATCTTTTTAAACAATAAAAATTGTGATGTTGGATTGCCTATTGTGCTCTTGGAGTCATCTTTGTAGGACACCCGCTCCTAGGTAGATCAGTAGAAGCCCTAAATTTTCTCGATTTGCAGACAGTTTGTCTTACCATGGATTGATGAACACTAAGGTCTTTAGCAATGCTTTTGTAACCTAATACAGCTTTGTGCTTCTCTATAATGTGTCTACTGAGGTCTTATAAAAGTTGTTGGGATCAAGGCATGGTTCACACTAACCAATCTTTCTTTTGCAACCCATACTTCCAAACCCACCTTACTAATTAAAACACCTTACTCCAAATAGCTTTGGAGACGTCATTAACACAGAGGTTTACTTTTTCCAGCCTGCACAATGAATCACTACATAGGGGCCGATTTAACATGCTGCGAATGCAGCTGTTTCCACACGAGCCTTCATGCTCACCGGAAACATAAATTAAGAAGCAGCAGTCTTAAGACCCCTGCACCTTAACTCATCCACCACTTCTGAGGTGGCGGACAGCAATCATCCCGATCAGATACGGTCGGGCGGCATTGCACAAGCATTTCACTAGAAATGTTTGTGCAATGTTAAATGCCGACAGCGTATGTTGTCGGCATTTAGCGATGTCGGGCAGACATGATCCGCTACAGCGAATCATGTCCATCTGACGTGATAAATCGGCCCCTAAATGTCTTCAATAAAAATATGAAATGTACAAGTATTTGTGTTATTGGTTTAGTCAGATTGTATTTGTCTATGACTATAATTACTGCAGAATAACAGCTATTTTCACAGGGTTCAAAAACGTTTTCTTGCAACCGTAGGCAAGGTCTGCATACATCTAGTTTTTTAATATTTATTTTCTATAAAACATTTTAACACTTTTCAACTTAGAACAAAAGAACATACAAATATTTAAAGTCATTGAGATACCGAGCGACATTAACCCTTTGAGTGCTAAGCAATTTCCCCCCTGGGTGCTAAACTGATTTGAGGGGTTTTTAATTTTTACTTTTTTTAAATATTTTTTTTTTATCTTTTTTTTTTCAGATCCCCAAGACTTAGATACAGACCTCTAATCAGCATTACACCTTTCCCTATACTGTCCATTGTCTTTTTTTAATAAAGTTGAGCGGTGATGTCATCACATCATTGCGCGTGATGTCACCACGCAAAACCTGAAGCCCCGGCGATGCCTGTCACTATACAGGCCCGATCGCCAGGGTAGGAGCGGGTGGGAGCCCCCAGATCTCCCTCAAGGTGGGAGAGTGCTCTGAGCACCTGAGTGGAAAACTCTGCGACGGCTCAGAGCTGTCGTTAGCACTCAAGGGGTTAAAGGGACAGTAAAGTCATAATTAGACTTTCATGATTTAGATAGAGCATACAACTTTAAACAACTTTCCAATTTACTTATATTATTTAATTTGCTTCCTTCTCTTGTTATCCTTTGCTGAAATGTTTATCTAGGAAAACTCAGGAGCAGCAAATAACCTAGGTTCTAGCTGCTGATTGGTCACTGTATATATATATATATATATATATATATATATATATATATATATACTGTATATACATATATACTGTATATATATATATATATATATTTATATATATATATATATATATACATATACACAGATTGTCATTGGCTCACATGGTTTTAGTTAGAAACCGGTAATGCATTGCTGCTCCTTCAACAAAGGATACCAACAGAATGAAGGACATTTGATAATAGAAGTAAACTGGAAAATTGTTTAAAATGTTGTTCTACCTTAATCATGAAAGAAAATATTTTGGTTTAATGTCCCTTTAAGACAATGTGGGATTATATGTTATCAACTTAACTAAAATCATGGCAAATTCCCTTATGAAGAATTTTCATAGTGATTGTATAATAGGCCAAAAGGATACCATAGTAGGCCAGAACAAATATGTTATTATGCATTTCAGCATGGTTGTTTATGAACCAGATCTCAACCTGTAGGCCTAGTTTTTATTGGTGTATTCCTCCCATAAAAACATTAATGAGTAATAGTCTTCTATCTGGTTACACATTATATAATAGTATTGCACAAAAGATAAGGTATTGGCTATCTGTACTTTCCATTCTGTGTATGGGCATACTTAAAGGGACACTGAACCCAAACTTTTTCTTTTGTGATAGAGCATGCAATTTTAAGCAACTTTCTAATTTACTCCTATTATCAAATTTTCTTTGTTCTCTTGCTATCTTTATTTGAAAAAGAAGGCATCAGCTAAGGAGCCAGACATTTTTTGGTTCAGACCCTGGACAGCACTTGTTTATTGGTGGGTGAATTTATCCACCATACAGCAAGAACAACCCAGGTTGTTCATAAAAAATGGGCTGGCATCTAAACTTACATTCTTGCTTTTCAAATAAAGATACAAAGAGAATGAAGAAAGTTTGATAATAGGAGTAAATTAGAAAGTTGTTTAAAATTGCATGCTCTATCTAAATCACGAAAGAAAAAAATTTGGGTTCAGTGTCCCTTTAAGCTCTTCCAGTTTCTAGGTATCAAATGTTTTGCACTATTTATAAATATTTTATAAATTATATATCTTGCTTTACATTTAATGTGAGCTGACATTAAATAGACTAAATGATCTAAAGCCAATTTCTCAGAAAGGCCTTATTTTTGGGCAAGACCCTAATATATGTTTAGGGGTTCCTATAGAAATCACCAGAAATGCCCTTATTTTATCCCAAACAGCACAAAAATGTCCATGGGCCTCTCTGACTTCAGGTCAGCAAATGCACACCTTTATGACACCAACTGTTCCTTAACATCACCCTTTCATTCTCCCTTGTACCTCGCTGACTGTGGTCAGGCTGTCAAATATCACACTCTGACATCACCAACTTTGCTCTAGTGACACCCACTCAGGCCACACTAACCTCATAGACTTTTGCCCCAACTACACACCATAACCACACACACTTTGTCTATGTTCCACTCATTAATGCTACTTGGACCTCTCTGTCTCTGCCTTTAGACTGTCCAACTATACACATGGACTGGCTTAGTGCCTCCTAGTCATTTTTCTAGACTGTCCCAATTGCTCTCTGTCAAAAGGAGAAATAGGAAAGCATCAATATGGCTGACAATATGGTTGACATCTTTTTCTAAGAAAGGTGGCAACACTAGACACAAATAGAAAGAAAATGTTTGGGTAAATTATACAGTTTTACATGGAAATGAGTCCTTTGTATGGACATATTTTCCACAGTATAAGAAGTTAAATAAACCTGTGTAGTACAACTATGGCTGCCACCCATCTGATATCCCGAGCTGAAAAGAAGGACTCTCTTGACTGATTTCATTAAAAACAAAACATTTGTCAAAAAAATTAATATTTGATCGCTGTAGACTGTAGTCAACAAAGACATTATCAATAACTGGCATTGTTAATCTGAATATGCTCCAATTTACAGAGAGCTAATGGCTAATCTAAGTATTATTTTGTTCTGAAAAAAACAGAATAGACTTGGAGGATCTTCCTACCTTATCTTCACCACGCCGGGTATCACCAATCGGTCCAGGCTCCGATGTCTTGATCCAAGCCCAAGCGGGGGCTGAAGACGTCCATCCTCCGGCTGATGTCTTGATCCAAGCGGCGGCTGAAGAAGTCCATCATCGGGCAGAAGTCTTCATCCTATCCGGGCAGAAGAGGAGATCCGGACTGGTAGACATCTTCATCCAAGCGGCATCTTCTATCTTCTTCCATTCAACGACGAGCGGCTCCATCTTCAAGACCTCCGGCGCGGATCCATCCTCTTCTTCCGACGACTAGACGACGAATGAAGGTTCCTTTAAGGGACGTCATCCAAGATGGCGTCCCTCGAATTCCGATTGGCTGATGGGATTCTATCAGCCAATCGGAATTAAGGTAGAAAAAATCTGATTGGCTGATTGAATCAGCCAATCAGATTCAAGTTCAATCCGATTGGCTGATTGGATCAGCCAATCAGATTGAGCTTGCATTCTATTGGCTGATCGGAACAGCCAATAGAATGCAAGCTCAATCTGATTGGCTGATTGGATCAGCCAATCGGATTGAACTTGAATCTGATTGGCTGATTCCATCAGCCAATCAGAATTTTCCTACATTAATTCCGATTGGCTGATAGAATCCTATCAGCCAATCGGAATTCGAGGGACGCCATCTTGGATGACGTCCTTTAAAGGAACCTTCATTCATCGTCTAGTCGTCAGAAGAAGAGGATGGATCCGTGCCGGAGGTCTTGAAGATGGAGCCGCTCGTCGTCGGATGGAAGAAGATAGAAGATGCCGCTTGGATGAAGATGTCTACCGGTCCGAATCTCCTCTTCTGCCCGGATAGGATGAAGACTTCTGCCCGATGATGGACTTCTTCAGCCGCCGCTTGGATCAAGACTTCAGCCAGAGGATGGACGTCTTCAGCCCCCGCTTGGGCTTGGATCAAGACATCGGAGCCTGGACCGATCGGTGATACCCGGCGTGGTGAAGATAAGGTAGGAAGATCTTCAGGGGCTTAGTGTTAGGTTTATTTAAGGGGGGTTTGGGTTAGATTAGGGGTATGTGGGTGGTGGGTTGTAATGTTGGGGGGGTATTGTATGGTTTTTTTTCCAGGCAAAAGAGCTGAATTCTTTGGGGCATGCCCCGCAAAAGGCCCTTTTAAGGGCTGGTAAGGTAAAAGAGCTTTTCTATTTTTATTTTAGAATAGGGTAGGGCATTTTTTTATTTTGGGGGGCTTTGTTATTTTATTAGGGGGCTTAGAGTAGGTGTAATTAGCTTAAAATTGTTGTAATATTTTTCTAATGTTTGTAAATATTTTTGTATTTTTTTGTAACTAAGTTCTTTTTTATTTTTTGTACTTTAGTTAGTTTATTTAATTGTATTTATTTGTAGGTATTGTATTTAATTAATTTATTGATAGTGTAGTGTTAGGTTTAATTGTAGATAATTGTAGGTATTTTATTTAATTAATTTATTGATAGTGTAGTGTTAGGTTTAATTGTAACTTAGGTTAGGATTTATTTTACAGGTAATTTTGTAATTATTTTAACTAGGTAACTATTAAATAGTTATTAACTATTTAATAGCTATTGTACCTGGTTAAAATAAATACAAAGTTGCCTGTAAAATAAATATTAATCCTAAAATAGCTACAATATAATTATAATTTATATTGTAGCTATATTAGGATTTATTTTACAGGTAAGTATTTAGCTTTAAATAGGAATAATTTATTTAATAAGAGTTAATTTATTTCGTTAGATTTATATTATATTTAACTTAGGGGGGTGTTAGGGTTAGGGTTAGACTTAGCTTTAGGGGTTAATAATTGTAGGCAGATTAGGGGTTAATAATTGTAGGTAGGTGGAGGCGACGTTGGGAGCGGCAGATTAGGGGTTAATAAATATAATATAGGGGTCGGCGGTGTTAGGGGCAGCAGATTAGGGGTTCATAGGGATAACGTAGGTGGCGGCGGTGTGCGATCGGCAGATTAGGGGTTAAAAAAATTTAATAGAGTGGCGGCGATGTGGGGGGACCTCGGTTTAGGGGTACATAGGTAGTTTATGGGTGTTAGTGTACTTTAGAGCACAGTAGTTAAGAGCTTTATGAACCAGCATTAGCCCAGAAAGCTCTTAACTCCTGGCTTTTTGCTGCGGCTGGAGTTTTGTCGTTAGAGTTCTAATGCTCACTTCAGCCAAGACTCTAAATACCAGCGTTAGTAAGATCCTATTGAAAAGATAGGATACGCAAATGGCGTAGGGGGATCTGCGGTATGGAAAAGTCGCGGCTGCAAAGTGAGCGTTAGACCCTTTCCTGACTGACTCTAAATACCAGCGGTAGCCCAAAACCAGCGTTAGGAGCCTCTAACGCTGGTTTTGACGGCTAACGCCAAACTCTAAATCTAGGCGTTAGTAATTAAATGGACCTTGATACAAAAGACTGGGTAACGGGATGCAACCAGTAATTTTACACTTAAAGAGATACTAAACCCAAATTGTTTCTTTCATTATTTGGATAGAGCATGACATTTTAAGCAACATTCTAATGTAATCCTATTATTAAATTATCTTCGTTCTGTTGGTATCTGTATTTGAAAAAGCAGGAATGAAAGCTTTGGAGCTGGCCCATTTTTGGTTTAGCACCCTGGATAGCGCTTGCTGATTGGTGGCTACATTTAGCCAACCAATCAGCAAGTGCAACCCAGTTGTTGAACCTAAATGGGCAGGCTCCAAAGCTTTCATTCCTGCTTTTTCAAATAAAGATACTAACGGCTAGATTTAGAGTTGGGCGGTAGCCGTCAAAACCAGCGTTAGAGGCTCCTAACGCTGGTTTTTACCGCCCTCTGGTATTTGGAGTCAGTCAGGAAAGGGTCTAACGCTCACTTTACAGCCGCGACTTTTCCATACCGCAGATCCCCCTACGCCATTTGCGTATCCTATCTTTTCAATGGGATCTTTCTAACGCCGGTATTTAGAGTCGTGGCTGAAGTGAGCGTTAGAAATCTAACGACAAAACTCCAGCCGCAGAAAAAAGTCAGTAGTTAAGAGCTTTTTGGGCTAACGCCGGTTTATAAAGCTCTTAACTACTGTGCTCTAAAGTACACTAACACCCATAAACTACCTATGTACCCCTAAACCGAGGTCCCCCGACATCACCGGCACTCTATTAAAATGTTTTAACCCCTAATCTGCCGACCGCACACTGCTGCCACCTACGTTATCCCTATGAACCCCTAATCTGCTGCCACTAGCACCACCGACCCCTATATTATATTTATTAACCCCTAATATGCCGCCCCCAACGTCGCCGCTACCTACCTACACTTATTAACCCCTAATCTGCTGACCGGACCGCGCCGCCATTATAATAAAGTTATTAACCCCTAATCCGCCTCACTCCCGCCTCAATAACCCTATAATAAATAGTATTAACCCCTAATCTGCCCTCCCTAACATCGCCGACACCTAACTTCAAGTATTAACCCCTAATCTGCCGATCGGAGCTCACCGCTACTCTAATAAATTTTTTAACCCCTAAAGCTAATTCTAACCCTAACCCTAACACCCCCCCAAGTTAAATATAATTTTATTCTAACGAAATAAATTAACTCTTATTAAATAAATTATTCCTATTTAAAGCTAAATACTTACCTGTAAAATAAACCCTAATATAGCTACAATATAAATTATAATTATATTGTAGCTATTTTAGGATTAATATTTATTTTACAGGCAACTTTGTATTTATTTTAACCAGGTACAATAGCTATTAAATAGTTAATAACTATTTAATAGTTACCTAGTTAAAATAATTACAAAATTACCTGTAAAATAAATCCTAACCTAAGTTACAATTAAACCTAACACTACACTATCAATAAATTAATTAAATAAACTACCTACAATTATCTACAATTAAACCTAACACTACACTATCAATAAATTAACTAAATAAAATACCTACAATTATCTACAATTAAACCTAACACTACACTATCAATAAATTAATTAAATACAATACCTACAAATAAATACATTAATTAAATAAACTAACTAAAGTACAAAAAATAAAAAAGAACTAAGTTAAAAAAATAAAAAAATAAGTTACAAACATGTTAAAAATATTACAACAATTTTAAACTAATTACACCTACTCTAAGCCCCCTAATAAAATAACAAAGACCCCCAAAATAAAAAAATGCCCTACCCTATAATTAAAATAGAAAAGCTCTTTTACCTTACCAGCCCTGAAAAGGGCCCTTTGCGGGGCATGCCCCAAAGAATTCAGCTCTTTTGCCTGTAAAAAAAAAACATACAATACCCCCCCCCCCCAACATTACAACCCACCACCCACATACCCCTAATCTAACCCAAACCCCCCTTAAATAAACCTAACACTAAGCCCCTGAAGATCTCCCTACCTTGTCTTCACCACACCGGGTCCCGATCTGTCCAGAAGAGCCTCCAATGTCTTTATCCAAGCCCAAGCGGGGGGCTGAAGAGTGACGTCCATCCTCGGGCTGAAGTCTGGATCCAAGCGGTGACTGAAGAAATCCATCATCGGGCTGAAGTCTTGATCCAAGCGGGCGCTGAAGAAGTCCATCATCGGGATGAAGTCTTCTATGAAGCAGCATCTTCAATCTTCTTTCTTCCGGAGCCATCATCTTCCATCCTCTTCTACCGACGCCTACTCGCTGAATGACGGTTCCTTTAAATGACGTCATCCAAGATGGCGTCCGTCGAATTCCGATTGGCTGATAGAATTCTATCAGCCAATCGGAATTAAGGTAGGAAAATTCTGATTGGCTGATGGAATCAGCCAATCAGAATCAAGTTCAATCCGATTGGCTGATCCGATCAGCCAATCAGATTGAGCTTGCATTCTATTGGCTGATCGGAACAGCCAATAGAATGCGAGCTCAATCTGATTGGATGATCGGATCAGCCAATCGGATTGAACTTGAATCTGATTGGCTGATTCCCTCAGCCAATCAGAATTTTCCTACCTTAATTCCGATTGGCTGATAGAATCCTATCAGCCAATCGGAAATTCGACGGATGCCATCTTGGATGACGTCATTTAAAGAAACCGTCATTCAGCGAGTAGGCATCGGTAGAAGAGGATGTTCCGCGTCTGCTGGAAGATGATGGCTCCGGAAGAAAGAAGATTGAAGATGCTGCTTCATAGAAGACTTCATCCCGATGATGGACTTCTTCAGCGCCCGCTTGGATCAAGACTTCAGCCCGATGATGGATTTCTTCAGCCGCCGCTTGGATCCAGACTTCAGCCCGAGGATGGACGTCACTCTTCAGCCCCCCACTTGGGCTTGGATCAAGACATCGGAAGCTCTTCTGGACAGATCGGGACCCGGTGTAATGAAGACAAGGTAGGGAGATCTTCAGGGGCTTAGTGTTAGGTTTATTTAAGGGGGGTTTGGGTTAGATTAGGGGTATGTGGGTGGTGGGTTGTAATGTTGGGGGGGGTATTGTATGTTTTTTTTTTACAGGCAAAAGAGCTGAATTCTTTGGGGCATGCCCCGCAAAGGGCACTTTTCAGGGCTGGTAAGGTCAAAGAGCTTTTCTATTTTAATTTTAGAATAGGGTAGGGCATTTTTTTATTTTGGGGGGCTTTGTTATTTTATTAGGGGGCTTAGAGTAGGTGTAATTAGTTTAAAATTGTTGTAATATTTTTCTAATGTTTGTAAATATTTTTTTATTTTTTGTAACTTAGTTCTTTTTTATTTTTTGTACTTTAGTTAGTTTATTTAAATGTATTTATTTGTAGGTATTGTATTTAATTAATTTATTGATAGTGTAGTGTTAGGTTTAATTGTAACTTAGGTTAGGATTTATTTTACAGGTAATTTTGTAATTATTTTAACTAGGTAACTATTAAATAGTTATTAACTATTTAATAGCTATTGTACCTGGTTAAAATAATTACAAAGTTACCTGTAAAATAAATATAAATCCTAAAATAGCTACAATATAATTATAATTTATATTGTAGCTATATTAGGGTTTATTTTACAGGTAAGTATTTAGCTTTAAATAGGATTCATTTATTTAATAAGAAATAATTTATTTCGTTAGATTTAAATTATATTTAATTTAGGGGGGTGTTAGTGTTAGGGTTAGAATTAGCTTTAGGGTTAATACATTTATTATAGTAGCGGTGCGATCTGGTCGGCAGATTAGGGGTTAATGTTTGAAGTTAGGTGTCGGCGATGTTAGGGAGGGCAGATTAGGGGTTAATACTATTTATTATAGGGTTATTGAGGCGGGAGTGAGGCGGATTAGGGGTTAATTATTGTAGGTAGGTGGAGGCGACGTTGTGGGGGGCAGATTAGGGGTTAATAAATATAATATAGGGGTCGGCGGTGTTAGGGGCAGCAGATTAGGGGTACATAGGTATAATGTAGGTAGCGGCAGTGTACGAAGCGGCAGATTAGGGGTTAAAAATAATATGCAGGGGTCAGCGATAGCGGGGTCGGAAGATTAGGGGTTAATAAGTATAAGGTTAGGGGTGTTTAGACTCGGGGTACATGTTAGAGTGTTAGGTTCAGACTTAGGAAGTGTTTCCCCATAGAAAACAATGTAGCTGCGTTAGGAGCTGAACGCTGCTTTTTTGCAGGTGTTAGGTTTTTTTTCAGCTCAAACAGCCCCATTGTTTTCTATGGGGGAATCGTGCACAAGCACATTTTTGAAGCTGGCCTCGTCCGTAAGCACCGCTGGTATCGAGAGTTGCAGTGGCGTTAAATATGCTCTACGCTCCCTTTTTTGGAGCCTAACGCAGCCATTCTGTGAACTCTAAATACCAGCAGTATTTAAAAGGTGCGGGGGGAAAAAAGCATGCGTAGCTAACGCACCCCTTTGGCCGCAGAACTCTAAATCTATCTGTAAGAGAACAAAGAAATATTGATAACAGGAGTAAATTGGAAAGTTGCTTAAAACTGCACGCTCTATCCAAATCATGAAAGAAAAATTTGGGGTTTAGTGTCCCTTTTATGATCAGATTGACTAAAAGTTGCTGAGAAACCAGTAATTCTTACCTGCCAAGAGAATGAGGTCTTAAAACCAAATCATTTATCAGGCTGTAGCCAATAAAAATACCCTTTAATTTGTCCTGCTTGAACCATTTAAGGAAGAAAGACATACCTCACCTTACCTTGCCACCTTTAATAAATTATATGAGAATTACTGTAAATGGTTTCCTTTAAATTTAGGAAGTTCTGAATTTGGGCTTTCAATTATGTTTGCTGGCACTTTTGTATATCCTATGAAAGAAGTTCTTTGCATCATTAACTGCAGCCTTCCTCATCACAGCAATCTTCTCCACAATATTGAAGCCTAATTGCCACCTCCTCCCATGTCAAATAATCCTAATGACCTACATGATCTCCCACTACAATAAACCATAAATATGACCTCCCCAATTCAATTAACCCTAATGACTGAACCAATATCCCACCTTTACTATCCTAACATTGATCTCTCCCAGTGCTAACCCTCTTAAAGGGACAGTCAACATCAGAATTGTTGTTGTTTAAAAGGATAGATAATCCCTTTATTACCCATTCCCAAGTTTTGCATAACCAACACAGTTATAATAATACACTTTTTACCTCTGTGATTATCTTGTTTCTAAGCCTCTGCAAACTGCCCCTTATTTCAGTTTTTTTGACAGACTTTTAGCCAATCAGTGCTGACTCCTAGGTAACTCCACGTGCGTGAGCACAATGTTATCTATATGACACACATGAACTAACGCCCTCTAGTGGTGAAAACGGTCAAAATGCATTCACATGAGAAGCGGCCTTCAAAGTCTAAGAAATTAGCATATAAGTCTACATAGGTTTAGCTTTCAACTAAGAATACCAAGAGAACAAAGCAAATTGGTGATAAGAGTAAATTGGAAAGTTGTTTAAAGGGACATAATACTCATATGCTAAATCACTTGAAACTGATGCAGTATAACTGTATAAAGCTGACAGGACAATATCACCTCTATGTAAAAAAGGAAGATATTTTACCTCACAATTTCCTCAGCTCAGCAGAGTAAGTTCTGTGTAAAAAGTTATACTCAACTGCTGCTCAGCTGCCGGTAAAAAAAAAAGAAGGAAGAAATGAACAGCAGCCAATCAGCATCAACAGTGCTGAGGTCATGAACTCTTTTACTGTGATCTCATGAGATTTGACTTAACTCTCATGAGATTTCGTTGTAAACTTCCTTACACTGAAAAGGGAAATAAGATGAGTGTGCACAAAAGCTTGTTCCTTCCGCTGTCCCAGGACAGACATACTGATTTGCTGCTTAGAAGTCCTTTATAATGGGATGTGGCTACTGAGAAACTTTTGAGGTAAAATATCTTTCTTTTTTACATAGAGATGTTCAGGTGATATTGTCTAGTAAGCTTTTTACAGATATACTGCATCACTTTCAAGTGTTTAAACATTTGGGTATTATGGCCCTTTAAAATTACATGCCCTATTTGAATCATGAAAGTTTATTTTGGACTTGACTGTCCCTTTAATTCCAAACACTCCCCGCATTGGTAGCCCAACTAAATCTAACCCCCTTCATGACACTCCACTGCACAACACCCATAACTAATTCCCCTATGCACCATTTATTACCTATCACAAAGACACTCCCTAGTAAATCTAGCTCCTACTTGGCTCACTATCAATAATGTCCCTCCTACTCTTCTCTTCCTATTGTAAACAACTCATATTTAACCTTTACCTTGTGGACGAGGTTTCAGTTTGTTACAAGTACAACAGGACCTCTTCTACTTGATCTTCATCATATTCTCAGCTTCATTAGAGAGAACTAAAAATATAACACAAACATCTCTGTAAAAATAGGAAGAAATATTACCTCAAAATTTCCTCAGCTCACCAGATTAAGTGCTTCTTTCAGCTACCCATTTTACTGGCACCTGCATGGTGAAACAAATGCAATCTGCATCATCAGTGCTGAGTTCACACTTTGCTTCATTGTGATCTTATGGGATTTCATCACAATCTCATGAGTTTTCACAGTAAACTGCCTTAAATTGAAGATACAAATAAAGTGACTGTGTCTGCACATGCCAGATGCATGCTCCTTTGCAAGTTCCGGGACACATCCTGATTGGATACATAAAGTTCCTTTACAATGGATGTGGCTACTGAAGAAATTTTGAGGTAAAAAATATCTTCCTTTTCTCCATTGAGTTGTTCATGTGATATTTTCTATTCAGTTATTTGCAGATATAATGTATCAATTTTAAGTAATATAGGATTTGGGTAACGTCCCTTTAAGTAAATATTTTTTCTTTTTTTGCCTCTAAAAGAGGCTTTTTTTTTTGTAGATGCTTCTGTATGTCTACTAGACTTGTGCACTGCGGTAAAATTAGTTTTAATTCGTTTCGGATCGATTCAGGTGTTTTCTAATTTTGTTTTCGTATTGATTCGGATACATTCGAATGCATTCTTTCGGATTCATTCGGATTCAAATAAATTCGGATGCATTCGGTTTGGATTCGATTTCTAAATTCTGAAGTTCGGTATGTGTTAGGTGGGATGTGCTGTGTATTAGACTAGTATTATGTACTGTAAGTGATATAACCTAATATACTGTACTCTACAATACTAGTGTAATTGTGATTAGTCCATGGCCATCCGAATGTAACAAATAAATCTGAACTAATTCGGATTTATTCGTTAGTTTCGGTGCTACAGTAATTCGGAAATTCGAATCAATCTGAAGCTCTGAATTTGATAAATTCGTCCGAATTTCAATTCGGAACAAAACAAAACACACATATCTAATGTCAACCAGTAGAGCTTGTCAGCCAGTGAGCAGTTGATCTTTGGGTACAACATGAACACACACAGGCATTTCCTATTTCTTTCAACATCAATTAAAACGGCTTAATCTTTTTTTTCAAGAAAATAAAAATGTTTTATGTATATTTATGTGTTTTTGGGGGAATAGAATAATATTTGGGGTATGGCCTGATGGTGGGATAAAATGATCAGAAAACCACATAAGTGGTGAAAATGCTTCTTATGGTTTTCAGTTTGTAAATGATTTATTAGATAATTTTAATCCATTTGATAAGATTATAAGTATGGTTGGAAAAAGCTCCATTTTGAGATTGGTGCCACTTTGGGAGCCTTGTCACACTGTTTGTATCTCTGCAATTCTGGTCTGTACAGTGATAAATTACAGTTTGTGAGAATAAAACGGCTCATTAGTTTCAATGGTAGAAAAGATTTCTTTATACAAAACATGTTTTACATTATGAGAAATGTTTAAAATCCCACTATTGTAACCAGGAAAAGCCACAGCCATTTTTTGACTGTACTGTTAATCTTGTTTCTACACCAAAACTCTGCCAAATTAAAAAAAGATATTTTTACAACGAAAAATGTATAATGAACAATTTTACAGTATTTTCATGGTTTTCTTTAATCTCTGGTAACTTGAGCACGAGCAATACCTACTCTCGAGCAAGAAAACTACTTTCAGCTTGTAATACGGGTGCAAAGATGCTTGCTATATACTTGTGGTATGGATTTTACTCAAGCTCAATTTGCGCTAGAAATTTTCTGCAAAATAGTGACCCACTTTTAATCAAGGCCATTATGGGGAAACTAATTGTAGAGTACACTGTCCCTTTAAGTTAAAAATTCAGAGTAATCATGTAGCCTGTATCAAGCCCTTTTCCAATTATCATACAGAGACTCAATGCAGGTGTCATGATTCATTGAGGAATATCCCACTCCCACATCCCTTTAGAGTGACTGCTTTCTAAAAAAATACTATAATTCATTCTATTTGATATTTTTTATTTTCTCTCAATTGTTTCAGACTCTATTAA
This sequence comes from Bombina bombina, assembly GCF_027579735.1. Taxonomy (NCBI): domain Eukaryota; kingdom Metazoa; phylum Chordata; class Amphibia; order Anura; family Bombinatoridae; genus Bombina; species Bombina bombina. The sequence goes on along the minus strand of NC_069499.1, from coordinate 1,471,810,947 downwards.
TGTTTTTAATTTTCCTATTAGACACTTGTTCTGATTGGTTAATAGAGATGTGACTTATTCTTTTCTTGCAAGTCTCTAATTCTGAAATGTCATACCCTTTTCTAAAAGAGAAACTAACAATACTAAAATATTGTTATTAACCTGTCATTTTGTTTTGCATACTTTGTTTAACCAGAAAATCGTTTTGTGCCCAAATCTCTATTTTTTTTAAAGACCTGATACAATGCAAAAGCTCTGGTAATCTGTAATTAATTTCTTTTCATGCAATTGTAATTTCCCAGCCTTGTCCATTTACTCAGACTTTTTGGGGTATAGTATGCTAGATGAATTCATTATAGAATAAGTTTCCCTTCATTTAGAGCAGACATCCTAAACTTGACACTCCAGAGGTTTTGGAACTACATTTCCTATGATGCTCAACTGGCTGAGCATCATGGGAAATGTAGTCCCAAAACATCTGGAGGGCCAAGATTGAGGTTTTTGTAGCATTATAAACATTATATATATCAATATCACAGGGACTGCCTAAAAATAATGTGAAAATTCATATTACAATTCCATGGTAAATTTACCAGAGAAGGTTTAGCAATCGGCTGTCATCCCTTTAGCACTTTCTACACTTTCAATGGAGATAGTGACCGTGCTAAATATTGCTCATATTACAAGTTAAAAGTTATGGCTTGTGGTTGAGCAAGCACTAGAAAAATTAGCCAACCTGAGACATGGAAAACATAATTAAATAAAGAATTACACATATATAAATATTTTTAATAAAAATATCAGTTTAATATTAAAAAAAAGTTTTAAAAGGGTTAACATGGATATGGTATATGACAAGCTATTTGATTGATTTAACAGAAACAAAATATATTATATTGGCCCTGTGAAAGTGAAAAATGTGATATAAGGATAAGGTAACTATAAAGTACTATATCCAGTGCTACCCTCTGTAAATATGAAGACCAAAATTTAACCAAGAGAAAGAAGGGGGGCTAAAGCACTCACTATCACTATTATGCTTAAGTAAGCTAATAAAAGATAAGTGTTTATATATATTATTAAAATCTATTTGTAATAAGTATGTAACTGTCCTGAAAAGGACATTACCACTACATCAAACACAAAACAGTGGCGGGATTCACCCCCCTGTTTCCTGGCCGATAGCTAGATATGTCGGCTTTAGACGACTGGGGTGAAGTGCACACTGAGAGCTATAGCAGATAGACGCGTTTCGGACCGTATATATGTATTTTTTCAATATTAGTTAGACAAAATATACAGAGGAAGTGTAGTAAAACTCCATCGTCAAGATTGCCTTCTAACAGTGATGCCATCCCTTGATAACATTTCATCTGCAAACTTAATTGCGATGCGGATACCTTTATAACACAGCACTATTATGACGATTATTTTAGCAATGGGCCCTGTGTGTATGTAGTTTCAGTAAAATTTGTTCATCTGTCTTGTTAATTTCAAGGTTGTCTCTAATAAAAAAAATCTCCAAGTGATTAAAAAATGTATATGAATCTAGAAGTGAATAAACAAGTGAATACAATTTAAACTAAAAAAACTAGTTAGATGTATTTCTCTGAGAAGCATATATCCCCTAAATCCATGCCACTGTCTGCTCTTCCCTCTCTCCTGAACGACTTATAACTTAGTCTGTCTTTCTATCCCTCAGCTCTGTACAGATGTTTGCTAAGCATGATCCCTATTCCGAACAGCAGCGAGTCTCCCCTTCTAGACGTGAAAGAGAAGGGAGAAGACACTGACCGCTCTCCGTGTGTGCTGGGGATTATACCACTTATATATTACAGCATTCTGCTTTGCCTTGGATTACCAGGTAAATCTTGGCCTTCTGGGATTTTATCACCTAAGAAGTGGTTGTCAATAATTAGATTATGCAGTCAATGCTACCTTAGGCTGTGTCATGCTGAACAAACACATCCAGGTATAGGATAGAAAGGAATAGAAATAATTCTGTCCTGTATACACCTGCTATCTACAAAAATACTGGGCATCCAGTTGGTGCCCGAATTAGGTCAGTAGGTATGTTTACACAATGACCCTTTGCAATTTTATGCACTTGGTTGCCAGTAACACACATAGAGCAGTGATTTTACATCTCATGGTTTTCACTAGCAAGCACAGAACATTGATTTTAACCCAGTAATTATCAGAAATACATTAAATTAAATAATTTACCCTTTGCTGCTAGCCAAATACAAGGTGCTGGTATTAGGTATCATTAACACATAGAACAGAGATTTAACTATTTATGTCAGTAACGAGCACAAACCACCTTTTATGTAAGAAATAGAGCAATCATTTCTTCTTAAAATAGTATTGAGAGGATGCACTGTAGCTGGCACACTTAGGGCTCACTGTAAACCAAGAAAAAATAGGAGACAAGCGAACAGAAAGTAGAACACTCGCTAAGGGAGACTAGTATAAGTGGCTATTCAGTGGGTATATAATATTAAAACTTAACATTTATTATTAAAAAAAAAATGATAAAAAAACTACTATATAAGTAGTGATTAATACTTAGATTAAAACACAAACAAATAATAAACGGCTGTATATCCACAATGACCCCAGAATGTATACCATAGAAACTCAGAATAGAGTAGGAGGGATTTTTAGGCAGATATACACCAAAAAAATGGTTCACAGATTGCACCAAAATCTATCTAAAAAAGAGGATTGACCTCAAACAAAATTATACTATCTAGTGCAATACTGGACCGGTGTAGGTCTGTCCAAAATATTCCCTATGACAAAATTAGTATAGTGACTAAGAGGGGAAGTGTAGGTAGCAAGATTCACATAGTCCATACATTTAGCATATTACACAGACCCATTTGTATAGGCAAGAGTGAAGTGTTCACAAACACAAATTAAACCAAAAATATGATCAATGAAAGGTAATATGATTCTATAGATATGTTATAATAAACACATTGACTAGTGAAATGTGACTTGCATAGTTACACTTAGTGGTTGATACAGCCGTTTATTATTTGTTTGTGTTTTAATCTAAGTATTAATCACTACTTATATAGTAGTTTTTTTATCATTTTTTTGAATAATAAATGTTAAGTTTTAATATTATATACCCACTGAATAGCCACTTATACTAGTCTCCCTTAGCGAGTGCTCTACTTTCTGTTCGCTTGTCTCCTATTTTTTCTACATTTACTTGAACAGTGAGCACCCTCCCCTGGTATTACTAGTCTATACTTCATTATATCAGATATTAGTATTATTGTCCCCAATTTGGGTGACTACTTTTATTGGTTAAATTGTGGTAAGATAATACTTGACGGGGAATCATTAAATACAACTTCCATTACCACTATCCCTATCTTTATTATATAACTCACTGTAAACCAATACTCAAAAGGCTTACTGTAGCTGGCACACTCCAGGAGTACTTTAACCCCTTAACGATGGTACATCTCTGGACTTTTATTGGGGCTTGTTTTTTTAATAGCTTGACTCTCGACCGCGCTATTTTAAGGAGGCCTGTTGGTCATGAAGGGGTTAAACTAGTACTCGGAAGGCTTACTGAAGCTGGCACACTCAGGAATTGCTATAAACTGGTATTCAGGAGGATTACTATAGCTGGCACCCTCAGGAATTACTGTAAACTGGTACTCAGGAGGATTAGTATAGCTGGCACACTCAGGAATTACTGTAAACTGGTACTCAGGAGGATTACTATAGCTGGCACACCCAGGGATTACTGTAAACTGGTACTCAGGAGGATTACAGTAGCTGGCACCCTCAGGGATTACTGTAAACTGGTACTCAGGAGGATTACTGAAGCTGGCACACTCAGGGATTACTGTAAACTGGTACTCAGGAGGATTACTGAAGCTGGCACACTCAGGGATTACTGTAAACTGGTACTCAGGAGGATTACTGAAGCTGGCACACTCAGGAATAATTGTAAACTGGTACTCAGGAGGATTAGTATAGCTGGCACACTCAGGGATTACTATAAACTGGTATTCAGGAGGATTACCATAGCTGGCACACTCAGGGATTACTATAAACTGGTATTCAGGAGGATTACTATAGATGGCACACTCAGGAATTACTGTAAACTGGTATTAAGGAGGATTACTATAGCTGGCACACTCAGGAATTACTGTAAACTGGTACTCAGGAGGATTAGTATAGCTGGCACACTCAGGGATTACTATAAACTGGTATTCAGGAGGATTACCATAGCTGGCACACTCAGGGATTACTATAAACTGGTATTCAGGAGGATTACTATAGATGGCACACTCAGGAATTACTGTAAACTGGTATTAAGGAGGATTACTATAGCTGGCACACTCAGGATTTACTGTAAACTGGTACTCAGGGGGATTACTATAGCTGGCACACTCAGGAATTACTGTAAACTGGTACTCAGGAGGATTACTGTAGCTGGCACCCTCAGGGATTACTGTAAACTGGTACTCAGGGGGATTACTATAGCTGGCACACTCAGGAATTACTGTAAACTGGTACTCAGGAGGATTAGTATAGCTGGCACACTCAGGGATTACTGTAAACTGGTACTCAGGAGGATTACTGTAGCTGGCACCCTCAGGGATTACTGTAAACTGGTACTCAGGAGAATTAGTATAGCTGGCACACTCAGGGATTACTGTAAACTGGTATTCAGGAGGATTAGTATAGCTGGCACACTTAGGGATTACTGAAAACTGGTACTCAGGAGGATTAGTATAGCTGGCACACTCAGGGATTACTGTAAACTGGTATTCAGGAGGATTACTGTAGTTGGCACACTCAGGAATTACTATAAACTGGTATTCAGGAGGATTACTATAGCTTGTACACTCAGGGATTACTATAAACTGGTACTCAGGAATTACTATAGCTGGCACACTCAGGGATTACTGTAAACTGGTACTCAGGAATTACTATAGCTGGCACACTCAGGGATTACTGTAAACTGGTACTCAGGAGGATTACTGTAGCTGGCACCCTCAGGGATTACTGTAAACTGGTACTCAGGAGGATTAGTATAGCTGGCACACTCAGGGATTACTGTAAACTGGTATTCAGGAGGATTAGTATAGCTGGCACACTTAGGGATTACTTAAAACTGGTACTCAGGAGGATTAGTATAGCTGGCACACTCAGGGATTACTGTAAACTGGTATTCAGGAGGATTACTGCAGCTGGCACACTCAGGAATTACTGTAAACTGGTATTCAGGAGGATTACTATAGCTTGTACACTCAGGGATTACTATAAACTGGTACTCAGGAATTACTATAGCTGGCACACTCAGGGATTACTGTAAACTGGTACTCAGGAATTACTATAGCTGGCACACTCAGGGATTACTGTAAACTGGTACTCAGGAGGATTACTGTAGCTGGCACATTCAGGGAATTACTGTAAACTGGTACTCAGGAGGATTACTGAAGCTGGCACACTCAGGAATTACTGTAACTGGTATTCAGGAGGATTACTATAGCTGGCACACTCAGGAATTACCATAAACTGATATTCAGGAGGATTACTGTATCTGGCACACTCAGGGATTACTGTAAACTGGTACTGAGGAGGATTACTATAGCTTGCACACTCAGGGATTACTGTAAACTGGTACTGAGGAGCAGGGACATGCACTCATAGGAGGCAGGGGAGGCAGTGCCTACCCTGCCATATGTGGCCAAAGCTTAATTAAATTTTAATTAAAACAAAAAAAAAGTAAAAAAAATAAATATTTCCCCCCCATGTAATGCTATGGAGAGGCAGGTACAGGAACGCTTCTCTCCATTGCAGTACATGGGTCAAAGGAAAAGCTGTGCTGCAGCGCCACCTGTGTTCTGTCATATTAGCAGCAAAAATTGGGACCAATAGGAGGCACCCCTCTTGATGCCTCCTAGCAAGTGAAGGATATATAGATTAATCAGAAGGAGGATGCAGTGAGCAGGGTCATGTGACACAACTGGAAGCTGAGGTAACCTAAGAACAGATGACACCAAGCAGAAGAGTAAAGTAGTATTCTACATATCTTGTGATTCACAAATTATGTTCAGATACAGCTCATTAACAGGGGGGGACAGTACGTGAGCATAACCCAATACTGACAGGAAGTCAAAGGGTCAATTCAAATTTAAATCCATAATTTAAAACCCAGAGTTTGAAGTTGTGTGCAGTGTCCACATTATTTAAATTAAAGTTTTTGACATTGAATATTGCTAAGCCTCCCTTTTTCATGGTTATTTGATTTAATTAGGTACAAAATCCATATATGTTATGTTTGTTCAGTCAGAGGATGCAGTATTTTTATTTTTCTCTGTGTCTCCATTTATTTAAAGACTGCTGTTAACTTGTAATTCACAAATCAATTGACAGCTGTTCCATTGTGTTTTTAATATGTGCTGCTTTTATACAAGTTTACATTAATAAAAGGAGATAATGAGTCATTTAAAAAATATATGTAATTATTGCAGTTAAATGTTTTTAGAAATAATGCCACTGTAAAGTAACTGGTTAAACACATAGTCAAAGGGAGACATTTAAAATTAAACTTTCATGATTGAGGTAGAACATGCTATTTTAATAGACTTTTCTAGTTATTTATATTTTGAGGCCCCATGTCAGCAAATCAAATTAGTTTTTGAAAGGAACATGAAAGTCATAATTACATTTCCATCATTCAGATAGATATTGCACAAAAAACAAAACAAAAATAAACTTTCTATTTTACGTTTATTATTATGTACTTCATTCTTTTGGTGTCCTTTGTTGAAGAGCATACCTAAGTGGGATGTGCACGTGCGTTTCTTGAACACCATATTGCAGCAGCTGTGTTGGCAGTATTGATAACTTGTCCTTTGTGTAAAACTTGTATGGTAAATTATTCTATTTTTACAATACAGTAGTGAGTAGAGAAGAGACTGTGTATCATTCTAATTGCTTAGTAACTGGCACTGTGCCACAGAATTGTGTGAGTGTGTATGTGAGCAGAGTGTGTGTGGGTGTCAGTGAGCAGAGTATGTGTGCTTTATCCTCCAGGTAATCAATACATTTCCGATGAGCTGGTGCTTTAGTGCAGTGTTTCTCAACAATGGTCCTCAAGTACCCCCAACAGGCCAGGTTTTCATTATTGCTGAATCAGTGCACAGGTGAAGTAATCAGCTGATCAGTAACTCAGTGGTTACTAACTTGCTCTCACCCATCACCTGATTATGTCACCTGTGCACTGGTTCAGCTATCATTTAAACCTGCCCTGTTGGGGGTACTTGCGACCCTCTGTACATGTGTTTCTCCGGCGTATCATATCTAGTGCCTCACCAGCCTCTGACCACACTGTACGTCACTGCTGAGGAGAATTACTATAGCTGGCACACTCAGGGATTACTATAAACTGGTATTCAGGAGGATTACTGTATCTGGCACACTCAGGAATAACTGTAAACTGGTATTCAGGAGGATTACTGTAGCTGGCACACTTAGGGATTACTATAAACTGGCACTCTCATGTTTTGTAATTTAATCCCATGTTTCTGTGGTTCTACTAGCAGGGCCACCATCAGGGTGTGACAGGGGTGACTACAGTCAGGGGCCTGGCCCGGTTGTGACTGACATAGCACTGTAATATTACTTTTTGTAAGGAGTTGAGCTGTGACAAACTACTAAAGCCAGCATTTTTATACTTAAAAATAAAAATCATAATAATTTAAAAAAAAAAGGTGAATGGGGGTGTCCCACAAGCATAGCAGTCGCCTGGGGAGTGACTGTGATGTTACCTTATGCATGTGCTATGCACACAGCTTCAGCGCGGTCGTCACGTGCAGCAAACATGGGCAAGCCCTACATATGATTCCAAGAGAATGAAGGAAATTTGATAATAGAAGTAAACTGGAAAGTTGTTTAAAATTCTATGTTTTACCTACATTATGAAATAATATTTTTGGGTTGCATGTTCCTTTAAAGGGACACTCAATCAAAATTAAATTTTCCTTATTCAGATAGAGCATGCCATTTTAAACAATTTTCCAATTTACTTCCATTAACAAAATGTGCACAGTATTTTTATATTTAAACTTTTTGAGTCACCAGCTCCTACTGAGCATGTGCAAGAATAAGTGAGTATGCATTTGTGAATGGCTGATGGCTGTCATATGGTACGTGTATGCATTTGTGATTGGCTGATGGCTGTCACATGGTACAGGGGGAGTGGAAAAAAACATAACTTTTAAAATTGTCAGAAAAAAAATCCACTACTCATTTGAAGTTCAGACTAAGTGCTATTGTACTGTCTTGTTATCTTGCATTTGTTGATTATGCAAATCTACTGTGTTGACTGGTCCTTTAATCTAAATTTACTCCATGACTCATACACAATAAATCACACACACCTAGATTACAAGTTTTGCGCTAAACAGGGTGCGGAACTAACGCCAAAAAAGTTGCGTTATTTCACCCTCCATAGCGCTGCCATTACGAGTTACTGAAAAGCCTTCTTGTGCGTGCGATATGGTGGTGTTAAGCTCCATACCGCACAAAATCCAATGACTGCTTTGACATGCTTGTGCACGCTTTCCCCCATAGATATCAATGGGGAGAGAGTGTTAGAAAAAAAACTAACACCTGCGATCACGGAATGAAAATTCTTCGTAACGCAACCCCATTGATGTCTATGGGGGAAAAAAAGTTATGTTTAAACACCCTAACATAAACCCCAAGTCTATATACCCCTAATACGCCGCCCCGACATTGCCGCCACTTAAATAAACCTATTAACCACTAAACCTCCGACCTCCCACTTCTCCACAACTAAATAAACCTATTAACCCCTAAACCTCCGGCCTCCCACATCTCCGCCACTAAATAAACCTATTAACCCCTAAACCGCCGACCCCCCGCAACGCAACACACTAAATTAAACTATTAACCCCTAACACCCCCCAACTTTAAAGGGACACTGAACCCAATTTTTTTATTTCATGATTCAGATAGAGCATGACATTTTAAGCAACTTTCTAATTTACTCCTATTATCAAATTTTCTTCACTCTCTTGGTATCTTTATTTGAAATGGAAGAATGTAAGTTTAGATGCCGGCCCATTTTTTGTGAACAACCTGGGTTGTCCTTGCTGATTGGTGGATAAATTAATCCACCAATAAAAAAAACTACTGTCCAGAGTGCTGAACCAAAAAAAAGCTTAGATGCCTTCTTTTTCAAATAAAGATAGCAAGAGAACGAAGAAAATTGATAATAGGAGTAAATTAGAAAGTTGCTTAAAATTGCATGCTCTATCTGAATCACGAAAGAAAAAAATTGGGTTCAGTGTCCCTTTAAATTAAAATTACAATATAACTATATTTAAATAAATAAAAACTTACGTGTGAAAAAAAATAAACCTAACATTAAACTATAAATTAACCTAACCTTACTATTCTAATAAAATAATAAAAACTACCAATTTAAAAATCTAATTTACAAATTTAAAAAAACTAACACTATGAGAAAAAATCTAAATATACAAAAAATAATAAACACTAAATTACGAAAAATAAAAAACACTAAGCTTACAAAAAAGTGGGCAATGCCCTACAAAAGGCCCTTTTAAGGGCTATTGGTAGTTTATTGTAGGCTAGGGGGTGTTTTTATTTTGGGGGGGCTTTTTATTTTTATAGAGCTATTAGATTAGGTGTAATTGTTTTTATTTTTGATCATTTAGTTTATTATTTTTTGTAAGCTTAGTGTTTTTTATTTTTTGTAATTTAGTTTTTATTATTTTTTGTAATTTTAGATTTTTTTTATTTTTCTCATAGTGTTAGTTTTTTTTTTTAAATGTGTGATTTAGATTTTTTATTTGGTAGTATTTTTTATTTTATTAGAATAGTAAGGTTAGGTTCATTTATAGTTTAATGTTAGGTTTATTTTTATTTCACAGATAAGTTTTTATTTATTTAAATATAGTTATATTGTAATTTTAATTTAAAGTTAGGGGGGTGTAAGGTTTAGGGGTTAATAGTTTAATTTAGTATTTTGGGTTGTGGCGGTGGCGGTTTAGGGTTTAATAGGTTTATTTGGTGGCGGAGATGTGGAGGACGGCGGTATAGGGGTTAATAGGTTTATTTAGTTGTGGAGATGTGGGAGGCTGGAGGTTTAATGGTTAATAACTTTATTATAGTGTCTGCGATGTCGGGGAGCGGCGGATTAGGGGTTAATAAATTTATTTAATGTTGCGATGTGAGTGGGCGGCCGATTAGGGGTTAATAGGTTTAATATAGTGTTTGCAATGGCAGTTTAGAGGTTAATAGGTAGTTTATGGGACCTATTTATGAAAGGTCTTGCGGACCTGATCCGACAGTGTGGATCAGGTCCGCAAGACCTCGCTGAATGCGGAGAGCAATACGCTCTCCGTATTCAGCATTGCACCAGCAGCTAACAGGAGCTGCTGGTGCAACGCCGCCCCCTGCTGACTCAGGGAGGTGTCAATCAACCCGATCGTATTCGATCGGATTGAATTGCGGCGATTCCTGTCCGCCTCATCAGAGCAGAGACAGGGTTATGGAGCTGTGGTCTTTAGACCGCTGCTTCATAACTGCTGTTTCTGGTGAGTCTGAAGACTCGCCAGAAACACGGCCCTTCAAGCTCCATACAGAGCTTGATAAATGGGCCTCTATTGGTGTTAGTGTACTTTGTAACACTTATAGTTATGAGTTTTGTGAAACATTTTTGTGGTGCAAAACTCATAACTACTGCTCTCAGATGGTGGTATGGATCGTGTCGGTATAGGCTGTAACGCAAGCTTTTTACCCTTACCGCACATCCTGTAATACTGGCGCTATGAAAATCCTACGCAAAAATGAATTTTTTTTGAGTGTGTAATGGACGTTGCGTTACAGGCTAAAATGCTTGCGGTATAGCTATACCGACACGACTCGCAATAGCTGCGTTACTGCTTTTACGCTGAAATTGACATTTTTTCAGCGTTAAAAGCCGTAACGCAAAACTCGTAATCTAGGTGACACTTTTTTCTTATAGGTTTTCATTATGTCTTTACTTGAGTGTTCCTCCTTTACTAATATATCAATATTTGTCTATAAAATGTGTCCCTGAACTACATATCATATTCTAGGTGAAATTTTACTGTTGATAGATGGTGCATATTTTCCCCTCCCTTTTGATTGACTGTTAAATGTACAGTCTACACCAGAATTTTTATTTTTTAGAAAGATAGATAATCCCTTTATTATCCAATACCCAGTTTTGCACTGCCAACATGGTTATATAAGTATACTCTTTACCTCTGTGATTACCTTATATTTAAGACTCTGCAGACTGCCCCCTTATTTCAGTTCTTTAGAAAGACTTGCATTTTAGCCAATCAGTGCTGACTCCTAGGTAACTCCACGGGCATGAGCACAATGTTATCTATATGGTACACATGAACTAACACCCTCTATTTGTGAAAAACTGTCAAAATGCATTCAGGATGGGGGCGTGTCCTAGGAGCCGCCATTTCCAGACACACTTTCTAACAGCTCTAGATCCCTGAAGGAGATTGCATAGATCAGTGTTTTTCAACCAGTGTGCCGTGGCACACTAGTGTGCCGTGAGAGATCCTCAGGTGTGCCACGGCAGACTGACAACAGTGTGACATATTTTTTAAACTTTGCTTGTTTTTTACTCCCAGTGCAGGGGTAGTTTGTAGGAGGCATGGCATAACAGCACAATACATACAGTATGTGTGTGTTTGTGTGTATGTGTATATATATATATGCTGTATTAGGCTACAATGTGTGATTTTTTTTAAATTTTGGGATGGTGGTGTGCCACAGGATTTTTTAATGTAAAAAAGTGTGCCACGGCAAAAAAAAGGTTAAAAATCACTGGCATAGATTATATAATTCCCAGCCCAGAAACCATAGTCCTTTCTTGTGGTTTTGGTTTTATGAAGCTCTACTGAATCTGTGGATACTTCTTTCAAGGGGATTGCATCTACAGATCCACTGCAAAGCTCTCTCAGACAGGCAAGGAGGCGGCCTCTTATTATTATCACTATACCCCCCCCCCCCCGGTTCGCTGGGTGCAGCTGAACTCCATAACTATTTTACTTAGTGGCGAAAGTAATAGTGGACATGGATGGGGCATCGTGTGACATTATACAAGCGCTCTTGACAGCCCTGGCTCAGAGACTAGATGATAATTTTGCTCACCTTCTATCTCTAACGAAAACCAGCCCTCAGCAACAGTCGAAATTGGAATTACAAATGGCAGCCGCATTGGTGCCGAATATTCAACATGACTGTTTTCAGTCTTTCCCCAGCGAGACAGAGGTCACTCAGCATATTATAGCGCTGGAACAGCAATTGTACACGACTCAGCAGGAGGCCGCATCGAGGTGCCCGAGAATGGGAGATTTGGCCATCGCACTTAGTACAAATACAACCGGGACTGGGGGAGCTTCTTGGGGGAAACATACACCAGCGCAGGTGAATACAGCCGGCCACCCGAAGATTTACAAAGTGTCATACATGGACCCGGTGATGATCGGTGTCTTACACTCCCCCGGGAGGCCCTCATCACCTGAGTCAGATGCAAACTCGCACATATCTACCTACCTTCACTCCTCGCCTCTCTTTGGCTCCCCTGAGCAGTTCTCTTTGACTGATTCAGTTGGGATTACACTCGCATTCATCTAACCTCACTTTTTGCTCCAGGCTTCTCAGAGTTACAAGGGGAAATATTCCCGACAGAGCTTTTCCACCCTATACTTCATCTTGAGACCTCACCACACTAAAAGGGAACTGTCTTCCAGCCGAATGGGGATCGGGTAACTTCACACTGTCTTTTAAAATCTGGCATTTGGACTGCCTTGTAGCGACATTTGATCCCCCATACAATATTGATAACTTTTTTTTTCTTAAGTTTGAATTCATGTATGGGATTGGACCATTTGCATCTGATAACGACTTAAATTGAGGTTCCATCATATATAGTATATGTCAATTAGGGCTGATTGTACGATAATAGAGGTGCTGACTATCAAGGAGTGGTGATTAGTGGAGAGAGTAGCCGCCTTTGACATCCATGCCAAACTATGCTTGTTACTACCGATATTTAATTGCACCTGCGTTTGCCTAAGTAACCACCCAAAATTTATATTACTATATGTTCAGCTTAAATGATATACCATTTAATATTCACATAACTTGGTGAATTATTTAGCGGTATTAATCAGCTGTTCAATGCTAATCAACATGTTATCCCACCCTCCCCAGTCTCATATTCAACTGGTAAGATACTAGTGTGACCCGGCCTGATTCGGGAGGTTCAATAATATATATGTACTATAGTAAAGAATTATACCCCTCAACTAAGGTAATTTGTTATTTTGTTAAGTAGTTCATTTTAAAGTATCATTCTACTAGGTATTATTACATATGATGAAGAGGTACTACGGTAACTAAAAATAAAAATTGTAAGGTATCATTGCAAGACCAGCAATATGTAAAATTGTGACATATTAGAATTATGGTGTGCCATATTAACCCATGAGAATACACTTTGTAGGCTTATCCTCTGGTTTAAGCTCAATTATTTAGATTATGATAAGTATCAGGAGTTGTATTTTTGTAATGTGACATGTAAACCTTGAGATTACTCTTGTATTTTTATCCTTTAATTTTAACAAATGCAAGTTCTCACATTGTGATGGTAAGATTCACGTTGTCATGCTGTGAAGATTGTTTTGTTTTGTTTTGCTAAATACCTTAATAAAAAAACTTTGATTTTAAAATGTATTCAGATAAGAGTCTGCCTTCAGAGGCTAAGAAATTAGCATATGAGCCTACCTAGGTTTAGTTTCAACAAAGAATACCAAGAGAAAAAAAGCAAAATTGATTATAACAGTAAATTGGAAAGTTGTTTAAAATTACATGCCCTATCTGAATCATGAAAGTTTATTCTTGACTAGACTGTCTCTTTAATACCGAAGAAACTACCTCTCCAACAGGGTATCATCCGTAATTGTAAATTGATTGGTATCTTCTATTTAACAGCGCTACTATAAATGAAAAAAGTGAACACGTGCAAGTAGGGTTCAGGCAAATGTATGCTTTATGCAATGTGACTATAACTCAGCGATTAGCCCTTAATTGTATCCAGATGCATTGCCTTGGTAACTTGCTCACAGCTACTATAGATTAGTATGATACTTGCTAATTATCACACTAATTCTTTTATGAGATGCTCATAAAACATTTGTGGCGGGGTATACAACAGTATATGCAAAAATTAATGAGCCGTATTATTTCCTAGATTATGTATTTATCATTTAAAGGGATAGAAAGGTCAAATTTGAAATATGCATGGGTGCATTTCAACGCGAAATAGATGCATTTATGCGTTATACTTCCATTAGCAAAAATGCTTCTAATAAAACGTATTACTGTTTTTCTGTGGCATATGGACATATCCTGTGAGGGCCGTGAACTTGTATTCAAACACTACACTTTCTCAGAGAGTAAGGGGTGGCTTGAATAACAAAAATTATGTCTTCACAGAAGCAATACACAACATCTTCAGTTCTCTGGGCTTGCGTACTGGTGCACAGGCCCTCACAGGATATCTGCATATGCCACAGAAAAAAAAGTAATAACTTTTACTAGAAACATTTTTGCGAATTGAAGAATAAGGCAAAAATGCTTTTATTTGAAATTTAAATGCATTTATGCACATTTCAGTTTTGACCTTTCTGTCCCTTTAAAGGTTCTGAATGAAATAGGGTTAAAATAGAAATACTCATTTTACCTCATTGTAAAAAATGTGTCTTATTTCAGATTTTTTTCTACAGCCAGAATAGCTGAGCTGTTGCAAGGTATAAATATACGTATGCACCCATGGGCAAAAAAAAAATCTCAGTTTGTGCGATATCATTGGTCCCAATGCGTAATTACAGACAGACAATCGATGAAGTAATGAAAGCAGCTGGGATGCAATGTGCATTGAGACATTTGTTTGTAAAGGGAATTTCCCATTAAAGCTGTAATCAGAGTCTTTGGACTCATCAATATTGCAAGATGACAGCCATATTGGAGGAGTTTTTTTCCCATCAAACTACAAAAAATGTAGAATTGTTGAATTTTTATCCTACAATTATTAACTGCAATTTGAAAGGCATTTAAAGGGACAGACAACACCAAAATTGTTATTGTTTAAAAAGATAGACAACGCCTTTACTACCCATTCCCCAGCTTTGCACAACCAACATTGTTATATTAATATACTTTATAACATTTAAACCTCTACATTTCTGCCTGTTTCTAAGCCACTACATTCAGCCTCTTATCAACAGGAGACTGCTAGTTCATGTGGGCCATATAGCTAACATTGTGCTCACGCCCGTGGGTTGTGGATGACACTGCACTAATTGGCTAAAATGCAAGTCAATAGATAATTAATAAATAGCCATGTGATCAGGGGGCTGTCAAAAGGGGCTTGGATACAAGGTAATCACAGAGGTTAAAAACAAAATTTATGCTTACCAGATATATTCCTTTCTTTCCTGGCAGGGAGAGTCCACAACTTAATTCCTTACTGTTGGAAAATACAACACCTGACCCTCAGGAGGAGGCAAAGACACCCCAGCCAAAGTATTAAATATCCCTCCCACTTCCCCTATCCTCCCAGTCATTTGGCCGAGGGAACAAGGAAAATTAGGAGAAACATCAGGGTATAAAGGTGATAGAAAGTATAAAAAGGGAGCCACCCAAACAAAATATCTTACGGGCGGGGTTGTGGACTCTCCCTGCTAGGAAAGAAAGGAATTTATCTGGTAAGCATAAATTTTGTTTTCTCACCATAAGGCAGGGAGAGTACAGGACTTCATTCCTTACTGTTGGGAAAACCATACCCAAGCTCGTGGACTCTCCCTGCCAGGAAAGAAAGGAATTTATCTGGTAAGCATAAATTTTGTTTTCTCACCGTAAGGCAGGGAGAGTCCACGACTTAATTCCTTAATGTTGGGAAAACCATACCCAAGCTCCAGAGGACAATAAAGGAATAACGGGAGGGAACAAAAAGGATGTGGATCCCAAAAGCTGCTTCAGCCGAAGCAAACACATCAAGCTTGTAAAATTTAGAAAACGTATGTAAGGAGGACCAGGTCGCCACCTTACAAATCTGCTCCATAGAGGCCTCATTCTTAAAAGCCCAGGAAGAAGCTACTGCTCTAGTGGAATGAGCCGTAATCCTCTCAGGAGGCTGTTGTCTCGCTGTCTCATAAGCTTGGCAGATGACACTCCTCAACCAGAAAGACAAGGAAGACTTAGTGGCCTTCTGACCCCTACAATTACCTGCATAGATGACAAACAAAGATGAAGATTGTCTGAACTCCTTAGTAGCCTTAAGGTAAAATTTCAAGGCACGAACCACATCTAGATTGTGAATCAAACGTTCCTTCACCGAGAAAGTATTGGGACACAAGGAAGGAACAACAATCTCTAGATTAATGTTCTGATCCGACACCACCTTAGGAAGGAAACCTAACTTAGTACGTAAAACCGCCTTATCGGCATGAAAAACAAGGTAAGGGGGATCACACTGTAAGGCAGAAATCTCTGAGACCCTGCGAGCAGAGGCAATAGCCAACAGAAACAGGACTAACAGAGCCTGCTGCAACACACAAAGAACAAGGTTGAGACTCCAAGGCGGAGCCACCCTTCTAAACATAGGCCTGATCCTAGTCAGGGCCTTAACAAAGGACTGCATATCTGGAAGCTCAGCTAATATCTTGTGCAGCAACACCAACAGGGCCGATATCTGTCCCTTCAGGGAACTAGCAGATAGACCCTTCTCCAGTCTATCCTGGAGAAAGGATACAATTCTGGCAACTTAACCTTATGCCAAGAAAAACCCACACTCTTCACACCAGTGCAGATAAGTCTGCCACACCTTATGGTAGATGCATCAAGTAAACGGCTTACGAACTTTAATCAAAGTGTCAATAACACTCTCAGAGAAACCTCTATTGGCTAAGACTAAGCATTCAATCACCACGCAGTCAGCCTCAGAGAATCTAAATTTTGATGTAGGAAAGGACCCAGTAGTAGCAGGTCCCTGCGACAGGGTAACCTCCATGGAAGAGATGAGGACATCCCCACCAGATCTGCGAACGAAGTCCTTTGGGGCAAGGATGGAGCAATTAGAATTACTGGTGCTCTTACACCACACGGGGGAGAAGAGGAAATGGAGGAAACAGATATGAGTTTGAACCTCCAGGGAACTGCTTGAGCATCTATTAGTTCTGCTTGAGGATACCTCTATCTCAACCTGTACCTGGGTAGTTTTTCATTTTGGATGGCATTCCCCATCGGGCATTCCCCATCTGGAGCATATCTCTACAAATACCTCGGGGTGGAGAGACCATTCCCCCGGTTGAAAAGATTGCCTGCTGAGGAAGTCTGCTTCCCAGTTGTCCACACCCAGAATGTGGATCGCTGACAGCATACAGTTGTGGGTCTCTGCCCATTCCAGGATCTGAGAAACCTCTCTCATCGCTAACAAACTCCTTGTTTCTCCCTGATGGTTGATGTAAGCTACCAAAGTTATATTGTCCGATTGGAATCTTATAAACTGGGACAAACCCAGAAAGGGCCAAGCCTTCAGGGCATTGAATATTGCCCGAAGTTTCAAGATATTGATCGGCAACGTAGACTCCTCCTGAGTCCACAGACCCTGTGCCTTCCTGGCAACTCAAATGGCTCCCCAGTCGGATAGACTTGCGTCCGTAGTCACAATCTCTCAGGACAGTCTCAAGAAGCACGTGCCTTGGGACAGGTGATCTTGACAGAGCCACCAAGAGAACGAATCTCTCAACAAGCTGTCCAGTATTATCTGTTGGGACAGGTGTAAATGGTCTCTGTTCCATTGTCTCAGCATGCACAGTTGTAAGGGTCTGAGATGGAATCTGGCAAAGGGAATGATGTCCATACAAGACACCATGAGGCCAATCACCTCCATACACTGAGCCACCAAAGGACTTAGAGAGGTCTGGAGGGCAAGACAAGCTGATGCAACATCTCTGATCCATTAAAAAGATCGTCATGGATACCGAGTCTATAACAGTACCCAGGAAATTCACCCTGGTATGTGGAGTAAGAAAACTCTTTTCCAAGTTTATCTTCCATCCATGTGACCGAAGAAGACTTAGAAGGAATTCCGAGTGCTCCCTTGCTAGATGAAAAGATGGTGCCTGTACCAAGATATTGTCCAGGTAAGGTGCTACTGTGATACCTCATGTTCTGGCAACCGCTAGGAGAACTCCCAGAACCTTTGTAAATATTCTTGGAGCAGTAGATAAGCCAAACGGAAGTGCTATGAACGGGAAGTGGTGGTCCAAAAATTCAAACCTCAGGAATTGAAAATGTTCCCTGTGTATCGGAACGTGAAGGTATGCATCCTTCAGGTCTACGGCAGTCTAAGCTGTCCTTCCTGAACCAGAGGAAGGATTGATCTTATTGTGTCCATCTTGAAGGATGGGACATTTAGAAATTTGTTTACCTCTAGTGATGAAAGTCAAAGAAAGACTGGGAGGATAGGGGAAATGGCAGGGATATGTAAGCCTTTGGCTGGGGTTTCTTTGCCTCCTCATAGTGGCCAGGTGTTGTATTTCCCAACAGTAAGGAATGAAGTTGTGGACTCTCCCTGCCTTATGGGAAAAAAAGTATATTAATATAACAGTGTTGGTTATGCAAACCAGGGGAAACATAGAAATATAGAATTTGACGATAGATAAGAACCAAAAAGGCCCATCAAGTCTATATTACATGTTACTTTTTCCTTAGGATAGCCTTATGCATTTCCCAGGCATTTTTGAATTCCTTTACAGTCTTCGTGAAAAAAAATGCTTCCTCGAATTTCTCCTGAATCTACAACCCTCTAACTTTAGATTGTGACCCTTTGTTTTGGCATTTATTTTTTTGTGAAAAATGCTTTCAGATTCTATTACTTATTAAGTCCCTTCATATATTTGAAGGTTTCTATCATGTCACCTCTTTCCCTTCTATCCTCTAAAGTAGGGGTGTGTGGGTGGTGGGTTGTAATGTTGGGGGGTATTGTATTGTTGTTTTTTTACAGGTAAAAGAGCTGATGCCCCGCAAAAAGCCCTTTTAAGGGCTGGTAAAAGAGCTGATTACTTTTGTAATTTAGTTTAGGGTACGGAATTTTATTTTTTGGGGGGGCTTTTTTATTTTATTAGGGGGCTTAGATTAGGTGTAATTAGATTAAAATTCTTGTAATTTTTTTATTTTTTGTAATTTAGTGTTTTGTTTTTTTGTAATATAGTTTAGTTTATTAATTGTATTTTATTTTAGATCATTGTAGTTTATTAATTTAAATAATTTATTGATAGTGTAGTGTTAGGTGTATTTGTAACTTAGGTTAGGATTTATTTTACAGGTAATTTTGTAATTATTTTAACT
Organism: Bombina bombina; assembly: GCF_027579735.1. Taxonomy (NCBI): domain Eukaryota; kingdom Metazoa; phylum Chordata; class Amphibia; order Anura; family Bombinatoridae; genus Bombina; species Bombina bombina. The sequence goes on along the minus strand of NC_069499.1, from coordinate 1,471,791,465 downwards.
AGGTAGCTATTAAGTAGTTATTAACTATTTAATAGCTATTGTACCTAGTTAAAATAAATACAAAGTTGCCTGTAAAATAAAAACAAACCCTAAAATAGCTACAATGTAATTATTAATTATATTGTAGCTATCTTAGGGTTTATTTTATAGGTAAGTATTTAGTTTTAAATAGGATTAATTTATTTAATGATAGGAATATTTTTATAGATAAATTTAAATAATATTTAACCCCTTAATGACCGAGGACGTGCAGGGTACGTCCTCTTAAAAAAGTCACTTAACGACCAAGGACGTACCCTGCACGTCCTCGGTTTGGAAAGCAGCTGGAAGCGATCCTGATCACTTCCAGCTGATTTCCGGTTATTGCAGGATGCCTCGATATTGAGGCATCCTGCAATAACATTTTTTACCCCTCCGGTGCAGAGAGAGCCACTCTGTGGCCCTCTCTGCACCGGACATCGATGGCCGCATTCGTTGGTGGGTGGGAGCTGAAGTGGGAGGTGGGTGGGCGGCCATCGATGGCTTCTTAGTTAGAGAGGGGGGCGGGATCGGTTGCGGTATCGCCGGGGGCGCGCACGGGTGCGCGCGCGTGCACGGGGGGGTGGCGGGCGGGCGCGTGCACGGGGCGGGAGCGGGTGGGAACCGCTACACTACAGAAAAAAGGTACAAGTTGATTGTCAAAAAATATATAATAAACTTATTTTTTTTAAAACATCTAAGGGATCAGGAAGGGGTGGGGGGTTGGTATTGGGGGGGGGGAAGCTACACTACAGAAAAGGGACATTTTTTTAATATATAACAGCATATTTTTCACTAAAATGGGTACTGGCAGACAGCTGCCAGTACCCAAGATGGCGCACATTAAGTCAGAGGGGGAGGGTTAGAGAGCTGTTTGGTGGGGGATCAGTGAGGTTGGGGGCTAATGGGGATCCTACACATAAGCATATGTAAATATGCTAAAAAAAAATGCACAAAAAAGCCAAAATTCTCCTTTTATTTTAGTACTGGCAGAGTTTCTGCCAGTACTTAAGATGGCGGGGACATTTGTGGGGTAGGGGAGGGAAGAGAGATGTTTGGGAGGGATCAGGGGGTCTGATGTTTCAGGTGGGAGGCTGATCTCTACACTAAAGCTAAAATTAACCCTGCAAGCTCCCTACAAGCTACCTAATTAACCCCTTCACTGCTAGCCATAATACACGTGTGATGCGCAGCGCCATTTATCAGCATTCTAATTACCAAAAAGCAACGCCAAAGTCATATATGTCTGCTATTTCTGAACAAAGGGGATCCCAGAGAAGCATTTACAACCATTTGTGCCATAATTGCACAAGCTGTTTGTAAATGATTTCAGTGAGAAACCTAAAATTGTGAAAAATGTAACATTTTTTTTAATTTGATCGCATTTGGCGGTGAAATGGTGGCATGAAATATACCAAAATGGGCCTAGATCAATACTTGGGGTTGTCTACTACACTACACTAAAGCTAAAAATACCCCAAAAAGCTCCTTACATGCTTCCTAATTAACCCCTTCACTGCTGGGCATAATACACGTGTGGTGGGCAGTGGCATTTAGCGGCCTTCTAATTACCAAAAAGCAAAGCCAAAGCCATATATGTCTGCTATTTCTGAACAAAGGGGATCCCAGAGAAGAATTTACAACCATTTATGCCATAATTGCACAAGCAGTTTGTAAATAATTTCAGTGAGAAACTGAAAGTTTGTGAAAAAATTTGTGAAAAAGTGAACGATTTTTTGTATTTGATCGCATTTGGCGGTGAAATGGTGGCATGAAATATACCAAAATGGGCCTAGATCAATACTTTGGGATGTCTTCTAAAAAAAAATATATACATGTCAATGGATATTCAGGGATTCCTGAAAGATATCAGTGTCCCAATGTAACTAGCGCTAATTTTGAAAAAAAATGGTTTGAAAATAGCAAAGTGCTACTTGTATTTATGGCCCTATAAGTTACAAAAAAAGCAAAGAACTTGTAAACATTGGGTATTTCTAAACTCAGGACAAAATTTAGAAACTATTTAGCATGGGTGTTTTTTGGTGGTTGTAGATATGTAACAGATTTTGGGGTTCAAAGTTAGAAAAAGTGTGTTTTTTTCCATTTTTCCTCATATTTTATAAATTATTTTATAGTAAATGATAAGATATGATGAAAATAATGGTATTTTTAGAAAGTCCATTTAATGGCGAGAAAAACGGTATATAATATGTGTGGGTACAGTAAATGAGTAAGAGGAAAATTTCAGCTAAACACAAACACCGCAGAAATGTAAAAATAGCCTTGGTCCCAAACGGACAGAAAATGGAAAAGTGCTCTGGTCACTAAGGGGTTAAGTTAGGGGGGTGTTAGGGTTAGGGTTAGACTTAGGTTTTGGGGTTAATTCATTTAATATAGTAGCGGCGGTGTAGGGGGGGTAGATTAGGGTTAATCAATGTACTGTAGGTGGCGGCGGTGTAGGGGGGGCAGGATAGGGTTAATAAATGTAATGTAGGTGGCGGAAGGCTCCGGGTGCGGTGGTTTAGGGGTTAAACAATTAATTTGTTTGCGGCGGGGTCTGGGATCGGCAGGATAGGGGTTAATAACTTTATGAAGGTGGCGGTGGTATAGGTGGTGGCAGATTAGGGGTTAATAGGTATACTGTAGGTGGCGGCGGGGTCCGGGAGCGGCGGTTTAGGCGTTCATATATTTATTATAGTGGCGGTGGGCTCCGGGAGTGGCGGTTTAGGGTTTAATAACTTTATTATAGTTGCGGCTGGGTCCGGGAGCGGTGGTTTAGGGGGTAATATATTTATTATAGTTGCGGTGGGGTCCGGGAGCGGCAGTTTAGGGGTTAATATATTTATTATAGTTGCGGCGGGATCTGGGAGCGGCGGTTTAGGGGTTAATAAGTTTATTTAGTTGCGGGGGGCTCCGGGAGCAGCGGTTTAGGGGGTTTGATGCTGTATAATTGTTTTGATTTTATATAGAACATACACTGCTGCTCTTCTGTACTGGTTAAAGTGGAACTTTTGTTTTTAGTCAAGAATGGTGTGTTATGCTTTGTTTTGCTATAATGGGTTAAAAGATTAATCGTTGGGACACATCACATCTATTTGCCCTGTGTATTGTTGTCACACTTTTTCCTTGTGACACCATAACTGTGTAGAATAACATTTTCAATAACTCATCTGGTTACAAATGGCCACAAAAGTTGGTAGCACATACATGTTTTAAGAAAAGTCAATGGATGTCCTAAATTAAAAAGACCATAGGCAACTTCCCTGAATAACAAACAACAACATTTCTGTTCCATATAAGAAACAGTTGTTATAACTGTGGGATGAGCAGGATCCCTTGCCAGTAATAATAAGTAGGGCTGGTTATAATAATATAATAATAAAAATGAAAAAATAAAGTTAAAATGTATAATAAAAGATGTTGCAGATCTGCACTGCATACAGGAAGCAATAATCCAATCATTACAAAGGGCAAGAATGAATCTTAACTCAAAATGTTATAACATTCTGACATTTGTATCTATATCCCCAGCTGTAATGATGTTGCAGCAGGGAGTTCTTTGGTGTTTTTGGCATGGGAAAGAGAAGGTGGGGGTTTGGAAACCATTGGTGTGCTTGTGTGTCTCTGTGTTAGAGAGTGTGTGAGATTCTGTGAGAGAGATGGTGTTTGTTAATGAAAGTGAGTGAGATTGTGTCTGTGTGTGAGAGAAAGTCTGTGTGAGAGTGTGTTTAAGAGAGTGAGATTGTGTGTGGGAGAGTCTGTGGGAAAGTGTATGTGTTTGTGAGTGCCTGTGTCTCTTTGTGAGAGAGTGTGAATGTTGATAGAGAGTGTGAAAATGTTTGAAAAAGAGTGTGGGAATGCCCGTCCGACATTTCAAATATCTACAAGTGTGTAGATCACAATCTATTAGCCAATTTGTTTTTGGCAAAAAGTGCACTTTTCATTTCAAGGCGATCACAACAGCAGGTTCTTGGCTATCACTTACCGTCTGCTACCTTTTAGCTTATTACTGACTGAATAGGAACTCTAGTTTATTTCTTCTATATTACCTCTGGATAAGCCAGCATGCCTACCTCAGATCTGGATACAATGTAGCTGATTTATGTAAGTGCGAGGGGACATGATACAATGTAGTGTATCATGTCCTCCGCACATCGATAAATGCTGACAGCGTACGCTGTTAGCATTTATCATTGTACAAGCAGTTCTTGTGAACTGCTTGTGCAATGTCGCCCCCTGCAGATTGGCGGCTAATCAGCAGGGGGTGTCAATCAGCCCGATCGTATAGGATCAGGCAGGTTGAAGACCACTGCCTCAGAGGCAGAGGATCAGTTATGGGCTTTAGACCGTTGCTTCATAACTGCTGTTCCCGGCGAGCCTGATAATTTGGCCCCAATGTCTGAGCAATATACATGCAATATACAAAAGAAACTAATGATCTGTTGCATTTGTTGCCTGCAAAATACAGGCCCCTTTATTCAGCATTCCTTTTTAATCTTGCTGATAGTCTCTGTACCTATTTCTCCAACATTGGTGTGTCCGGTCCACAGCGTCATCCTTACTTGTGGGATATTCTCTTCCCCAACAGGAAATGGCAAAGAGTCCCAGCAAAGCTGGCCATATAGTCCCTCCTAGGCTCCGCCCACCACAGTCATTCTCTTTGCCGTTGCACAGGCAACATCTCCACGGAGATGGTTAAGAGTTTTTTGGTGTTTAAATGTAGTTTTTATTCTTCTATCAAGTGTTTGTTATTTTAAAATAGTGCTGGTATGTACTATTTACTCTGAAACAGAAAAGGATGAAGATTTCTGTTTGTGAGAGGAAGATGATTTTAGCAGACAGTAACTAAAATCGATTGCTGTTTCCACATAGGACTGTTGAGATGAAGTAACTTCAGTTGGGGGAAACAGTTAGCAGACTTTTCTGCTTAAGGTATGACTAGCCATATTTCTAACAAGACCATGTAATGCTGGAAGGCTGTCATTTCCCCTCATGGGGACCGGTAAGCCATTTTCTTAGTCAAACAAACAGAATAAAGGGCTTATTATGGGCTAAAAAACTGGTAGACATTCTTATGGGCTAAATCGATTGCTTTATTTGGGCATTTTATGCATATTTATGCTGACAATTTGCATTTATAAACTTTGGGAACGTTTATTAAACGGCAGGCACTGTGTTAGACACCTTTTCCAGTCAGGGGGCCTTCCTAGTTATAGACTGAGCCTCATTTTCGCGCCATTACTGCGCAGTTGTTTTTTGAGAGCAGGGCATGCAGATGCATGTGTGAGGATCTAAAAATTGCTGGAAAAGCTTCTAGAAGGCGTCAATTGGTATCGTATTCCCCTCTGGGCTTGGTTGGGTCTCAGCAAAGACTATAGCTGGGACTGTATAGGGGTTAAATTTACAAACGGCTCCGGTTCCGTTATTTTAAGGGTTAAAGCTCTGAAATTTGGTGTGTAATACTATTAATGCTTTAAGACACTGTGGTGAAATTTTGGTAATTTTTGAACAATCAGCCAATAGAATGCGAGCTCAATCTGATTGGCTGATTGGATCAGCCAATCGGATTGAACTTGATTCTGATTGGCTGATTCTATCAGCCAATCAGAATATTCCTACCTTAATTCCGATTGGCTGATAGAATCCTATCAGCCAATCGGAAGTCGAGGGACGCCATCTTGGATGACGTCCCTTAAAAGAACCGTCATTCTGCAGTTGGACGTCGCCAGAAGAAGATGGGTCCGCGGTGGAGGTCTTCAGGATGGAGCCGGTCGTCATCGGATGAAGATAGAAGATGCCGCTTGGATCAAGATGGTTGCCGGTCCGGATCGCCTCTTCTTCCCGGATAGGATGAAGACTTTGGAGCCTCTTCTGGACCTCTTCAGGCACCGGATGATGGATCGCCAACCCCCGCTTGGGTTGGATGAAGATTTTGGAGCCAGGACGGATCGGTGATACCTGGTGAGGTGAAGACAAGGTAGGATGATCTTCAGGGGCTTAGTGTTAGGTTTATTTAAGGGGGGTTTGGGTTAGATTAGTGGTATGTGGGTGGTGGGTTGTAATGTTGGGGGAGGGGTATTGTATGTTTTTTTTTTACAGGCTGAACTTCTTGGGGCATGCCCCGCAAAGGGCCCTGTTCAGGGCTGGTAAGGTAAAAGAGCTTTTAACTTTAGTAATTTAGAATAGGGTAGGGCATTTTTTATTTTGGGGGGCTTTGTTGTTTTATTAGGGGGCTTAGAGTAGGTGTAATTAGTTTAAAATTGTAATATTTTTCTTATGTTTGTAGATATTTTTTTATTTTTTGTAACTTAGTTCTTTTTTATTTTTTCTACTTTGCAAGTTTATTTATTTGTATTTATTGGTAGGAATTGTATTTAATTAATTTATTGATAGTGTAGTGTTAGGTTAATTGTAGGTAGTTTAATTAATTTATTGATAGTGTAGTGTTAGGTTAATTGTAGGTAATTGTAGGTATTTTATTTAATTAATTTATTGATAGTATAGTGTTAGTTTTAATTGTAACTTAGGTTAGGATTTCTTTTACAGGTAAATATGTAATTATTTTAACTATTTTAGCTATTAAATAGTTCTTAACTATTTAATAGCTATTGTACCTGGTTAAAATAAATACAAAGTTACCTGTAAAATAAATATTAATCCTAAAATAGCTACAATATAATTATAATTTATATTGTAGCTATATTAGGATTTATTTTACAGGTAAGTATTTAGCTTTAAATAGGAATAATTTATTTAATAAGAGTTAATTAATTTCGTTAGATTTAAATTATATTTAACTTAGGGGGGTGTTAGTGTTAGGGTTAGACTTAGCTTTAGGGGTTAATCCATTTATTAGAATAGCGGTGAGCTCCGGTCGGCAGATTAGGGGTTAATAATTGAAGTTAAGTGTTGGCGATGTTAGGGAGGGCAGATTAGGGGTTAATACTATTTATTATAGGGTTAGTGAGGCGGATTAGGGGTTAATAACTTTATTATAGTAGCGCTCAGGTCCGCTCGGCAGATTAGGGGTTAATAAGTGTAGGCAGGTGGAGGCGACGTTGTGGGGGGCAGATTAGGGGTTAATAAATATAATATAGGGGTCGGCGGTGTTAGGGGCAGCAGATTAGGGGTACATAAGGATAACGTAGGTGGCGGTCGGCAGATTAGGGGTTAAAAAAAATTATTCGAGTGTCGGCGATGTGGGGGGACCTCGGTTTAGGGGTACATAGGTAGTTTATGGGTGTTAGTGTACTTTAGAGTACAGTAGTTAAGAGCTTTATAAACCGGCGTTAGCCCAGAAAGCTCTTAACTACTGACTTTTTTCCTGCGGTTGGAGTTTTGTCGTTAGATGTCTAACGCTCACTTCAGACACGACTCTAAATACCGGAGTTAGAAAGATCCCATTGAAAAGATAGGATACGCAATTGACGTAAGGGGATCTGCGGTATGGAAAAGTCGCGGCTGAAAAGTGAGCGTTAGACCCTATTTTGAGTGACTCCAAATACCGGCGGTAGCCTAAAACCAGCGTTAGGAGCCTCTAACGCTGGTTTTCACGGCTAACGCCAAACTCTAAATCTAGGCCTTAAATTGGCTAACTCTTTTATTTTAGATGCCGCTTTGCAATTAGCTAGATTAGCGGCGAAAAATTCAGGGTTTGCTATCGTGGCGCGCAGAGCGCTTTGGCTAAAGTCTTGGTCAGCGGATGTGTCATCCAAGACAAAATTGCTTAACATCCCTTTCAAAGGTAAAACTCTATTTGGACCAGAATTGAAAGAGATTATTTCAGACATCACTGGGGGAAAGGGCCATGCCCTTCCACAAGATAGGTCTTTCAAGGCTAAAAATAAGTCTAATTTTCGTTCCTTTTGCAATTTCAGGAACGGACCGACCTCTAATTCTGCATCCTCTAGGCAAGAGGGTAATGCCTCACAACCCAAACCAGCCTGGAAACCGATACAAGGCTGGAACAAGGGTAAGCAGGCCAAGAAGCCTGCCGCTGCTAACAAAACAGCATGAAGGAGTAGCCCCCGATCCGGGACCGGATCTAGTGGGGGGCAGACTCTCTCTCTTTGCTCAGGCTTGGGCAAGAGATGTTCAGGATCCCTGGGCGCTAGAAATAGTTTCTCAAGGTTATCTCCTGGAATTCAAGGAACTACCCCCAAGGGGAAGGTTCCACATGTCTCACTTATCCTCAAACCAAATAAAGAGACAGGCATTCTTACATTGTGTAGAAGACCTGTTAAAGATGGGAGTGATACACCCAGTTCCAATAAAGGAACAAGGAATGGGATTTTATTCCAATCTGTTCGTAGTTCCCAAAAAAGAGGGAACTTTCAGACCAATTTTGGATTTGAAGATCCTAAACAAATTTCTCAGGGTACCATCGTTCAAGATGGAAACCATTCGAACGATTCTACCCACTATCCAGGAAAGTCAATTTATGACTACCGTGGATCTAAAGGATGCGTACCTACATATTCCTATCCACAAAGAACATCATCAGTTCCTAAGGTTCGCTTTTCTGGACAAGCATTACCAGTTTGTGGCCCTCCCATTCGGGTTAGCCACTGCTCCAAGGATTTTCACAAAGGTGCTAGGATCCCTTCTAGCGGTTCTAAGACCGAGGGGCATTGCAGTAGTACCCTACTTGGACGACATTCTAATACAAGCGTCGTCCCTGTCAAAAGCAAAGGCTCATACAGACATAGTTCTAGCTTTTCTCAGATCACACGGATGGAAGGTGAACATAGAAAAAAGTTCTCTGTCTCCGTCGACAAGAGTTCCCTTCTTGGGAACAATAATAGATTCCTTAGAAATGAGGATTTTTCTGACAGAGGTCAGAAAATCAAAACTTCTAAGCTCTTGTCAAGTGCTTCATTCTGTTCCTCGTCCTTCCATAGCGCAGTGCATGGAAGTGGTAGGGTTGATGGTTGCAACAATGGACATAGTTTCTTTTGCACAAATTCATCTAAGACCATTACAACTGTGCATGCTCAAACAGTGGAATGGGGACTATACAGACTTGTCTCCAATGATTCAAGTAGATCAGAAGACCAGAGATTCACTCCGTTGGTGGCTGACCCTGGACCATCTGTCCCAGGGAATGAGCTTCCGCAGACCAGAGTGGGTCATTGTCACGACCGACGCCAGTCTAGTGGGCTGGGGCGCGGTCTGGGAATCCCTAAAAGCTCAGGGTCTATGGTCTCGGGAAGAGTCTCTTCTCCCGATAAACATTCTGGAACTCAGAGCGATATTCAATGCTCTCAGGGCTTGGCCTCAACTAGCAAAGGCCAGATTCATAAGGTTCCAATCAGACAACATGACGACTGTTGCGTATATCAATCATCAGGGGGGAACAAGGAGTTCCCTGGCGATGAAAGAAGTGACCAAAATAATTCAATGGGCGGAGGATCACTCCTGCCACCTGTCTGCGATCCACATCCCAGGTGTGGAAAACTGGGAGGCGGATTTTCTGAGTCGTCAGACATTCCATCCGGGGGAGTGGGAACTCCATCCGGAGATCAATGCCCAAATAACTCAATTATGGGGCATTCCAGACATGGATCTGATGGCGTCTTGTCAGAACTTCAAGGTTCCTTGCTACGGGTCCAGATCCAGGGATCCCAAGGCGACTCTAGTAGATGCACTAGTAGCACCTTGGACCTTCAACCTAGCTTATGTATTTCCACCGTTTCCTCTCATTCCCAGGCTGGTAGCCAGGATCAATCAGGAGAGGGCCTCGGTGATCTTGATAGCTCCTGCGTGGCAGCGCAGGACTTGGTATGCAGACCTGGTGAATATGTCATCGGCTCCACCATGGAAGCTACCTTTGAGACAGGACCTTCTTGTTCAGGGTCCATTCAAACATCCAAATCTGGTCTCCCTCCAGCTGACGGCTTGGAGATTGAACGCTTGATTCTATCGAAGCGTGGGTTTTCAGATTCTGTGATAGATACTCTGGTTCAGGCCAGAAAACCGGTAACTAGAAAGATTTACCATAAAATATGGAAAAAATATATCTGTTGGTGTGAATCCAAAGGATTCCCATGGAATAAGATAAAAATTCCTAAGATTCTCTCCTTTCTACAAGAAGGTTTGGAGAAAGGATTATCTGCAAGTTCTCTAAAGGGACAGATCTCTGCTTTATCTGTCTTACTACACAAAAGACTGGCAGCTGTGCCAGATGTTCAAGCATTTGTTCAGGCTCTGGTTAGGATCAAGCCTGTTTACAGACCTTTGACTCCCCTCTGGAGTCTAAATCTAGTTCTTTCAGTTCTTCAAGGGGTTCCGTTTGAACCTTTACATTCCATAGATATTAAGTTACTATCTTGGAAAGTTTTGTTTTTGGTTGCAATTTCTTCTGCTAGAAGAGTTTCAGAGTTATCTGCTCTGCAGTGTTCTCCGCCCTATCTGGTGTTCCATGCAGATAAGGTGGTTTTGCGTACTAAGCCTGGTTTTCTTCCTAAGGTTGTTTCTAACAAAAATATTAACCAGGAGATAGTTGTACCTTCTTTGTGTCCGAATCCAGTTTCAAAGAAGGAACGTTTGTTACACAATTTGGACGTAGTCCGTGCTCTAAAATTCTATTTAGAGGCTACAAAAGATTTCAGACAAACATCTTCCTTGTTTGTTGTTTATTCTGGTAAGAGGAGAGGTCAAAAAGCGACTTCTACCTCTCTTTCCTTTTGGCTTAAAAGCATCATCCGATTGGCTTATGAGACTGCCGGACGGCAGCCTCCTGAAAGAATCACAGCTCACTCCACTAGGGCTGTGGCTTCCACATGGGCCTTCAAGAACGAGGCTTCTGTTGACCAGATATGTAAGGCAGCGACTTGGTCTTCACTGCACACTTTTGCCAAATTTTACAAATTTGATACTTTTGCTTCTTCGGAGGCTATTTTTGGGAGAAAGGTTTTGCAAGCTGTGGTGCCTTCCGTTTAGGTAACCTGATTTGCTCCCTCCCTTCATCCGTGTCCTAAAGCTTTGGTATTGGTTCCCATAAGTAAGGATGACGCCGTGGACCGGACACACCAATGTTGGAGAAAACAGAATTTATGCTTACCTGATAAATTACTTTCTCCAACGGTGTGTCCGGTCCACGGCCCGCCCTGTTTTTTATTTAATCAGGTCTGATGAATTATTTTCTCTAACTACAGTCACCACGGTACCATATGGTTTCTCCTATATATATTTCCTCCTGTCCGTCGGTCGAATGACTGGGGTGGGCGGAGCCTAGGAGGGACTATATGGCCAGCTTTGCTGGGACTCTTTGCCATTTCCTGTTGGGGAAGAGAATATCCCACAAGTAAGGATGACGCCGTGGACCGGACACACCGTTGGAGAAAGAAATTTATCAGGTAAGCATAAATTCTGTTTCCAAGGTAATAAGCCACAGAGAAAATATGTGCAATGTAATCCAATACATTTATAAAATAGACAGTTTCATTTAATAAATTCACTTTTTAATGATATTAAACCAATGGCATTTACAAAAAAACTGAATTAAAGCTGTGACTGGGCATTATAAGAGGGCCGGCACCTTTCTCACCTCCGGTTAGTTTTTACAGTCATCTCATGATGTTACCTAATGATGCTGACAGATCAAATCTACTTATGTGTCAGCACAGCGCAAGCCTAAGGCCATGGAAATCTGAGAATACACTTTATTCTTCCTACAAAGCAAGACTAAGAGGACACACGCTGTGTAATACAGTTATAGAAACCTTGTGTATAAATTAATGTCTCACACGTGCCTGCAGATCTGGTTTGTACATGAAAGCAGAGGGCCAGAAGGGTTATCCCTTATAAGTAAATATAATTAAATGTTCTTATATCAGTAAAAAAAAATTTTTAGATGATCTAATAGCAGATTTTTCTAAATGTTTTTTTTTTTTAATGAACACTGTGCATAAGTTCCAACAGTTGCATGTTGTAGTGCTCATATAAGGACTGAATTAAAAAGGGTACAAGACAGTTTTAACTTGGCTCTAAAAGAATACTCTAGAAGATAGATAGATTTTTAGATATTTAGACAGACATAGACAGATTGTTAGATAGATAACCAGAGATAGAAAGACAGACAGATTTTAAGACAGACAGAGAGATAAATTAGATTTAGATAGACATAGCTTTTAAGATACATAGACAGAGAGATGGATTTTTAGATAGATAGAGAGTTAGAAAGACAGACATATTCTTTAAGATAGACACAGATAGACAGACAGATAGATAGATAGATAGATAGATAGATAGATAGATAGATAGATAGATAGATACTTGGTAAGAAAAAGCCTATATTTCACTCTAATATAAAATTATTTTAATATAAATGCACAATGTATAAAAATGTATGTATTAGAGATATTCCCCAAACTTAAATTAATTTACTATGCATATACAGTGTAATAAATGAACCTGCTCATAAAGGGACTTAAGAGTAATAAATAAGTGTTGTAAAGTATTAGAGCATTTTGTTATTGCACTATTGGTTGTATTTAACGGTGTGTTTAACCCCTGCAAAGCTCAGCACAACTGGTGAGTCGATGACAATAGGCATATGGGGGTCTTTACCAATTACCAGCTAGCTCCCAGTAGTGTATTGCTGCTCATAAGTCTGCTTAGTTATGCATTTCAATTTGTTATGACCATTTGGAACATTTTGTTTGCAACTCATCATTTTTTCTATGCAGATACATGTGGAGCACTAATGATAGTGCAGAACATGATAGAAGAATCACTGGACCTCGCTAAAATCAGCGAGCAACTTGATATTACAAGTCCATGATAAAAACAGATTTACCAGAGAAGGTCTAGCATGGCCGATGTCGTTCTAATGCACCCTATATACTTGAGCGATAGCAAAATGGTGCTAAAAGAATTAGCGTGACATGAGACCTGAAGTAAAGTGTAAGGGTTAAAATAAAATTTACACAAAACACATGTAAAAAATGTTAAAATAAAGTATTACCCTATATATATAAATGTTTTTTTTTATATAGATAGACAACATTTATATTGATAAAAAGTTTTTAAACGGGTTAAAAAGGGATATGGTTTATGGTGAGGTGTTTGACAGGAAATTGTTGTGGGCCCCCAAAGTTAACTCCTGTTGCACCGCACTTAGGGCTCGATGATTGAAAGCTCTCTGGGCTGGCGATATTATTAAAGAATGCTCATCAGTCCTTTTATTTACTTGGTGGAATAATCTAAAGCCACTTTTTACCCTGAAAACCGAGGGCAAGATTACATATGCGGCGCAAGCTTCAGCGTAACTGCTGAAACACGCGCCACCCGTAATTTCACCTTGCACATCGGGGTATTACATAAATCCCATTGGCAGTTCATAAAGTGCCGTAAGTCGGCTAAACTAGTGATGTCCAGAAATGTGCATAAATACAAATTTCTAGAGTCGGCTCTTTACAAACTGCGGGCGCCTAAGAAAATAAAAAAATAATTTAATCTTCTGTAAAAGTCTAATTCGCCTCCCATAAATAAACCCGACATGTAAAACCCTTATATACGCCATCACCCCTATATCAGAACTAATAATAAATGTATTAACCCCTAAATCTGCCAACCCCAATATCGCAAACTACCAAATAAATGTATTAACCAATAATCCGCCATTCACCCACATGGCAATAAACCCAATAAAACTATTTACCTCTAATCCGCCATTAACCCACAACACAATAAACCTAATAAAACTATTAGCCCCTAATCCGCCAAACCTACACAAAGCAATAATCCTAATAAATCTATTAACACATAATCTGCCAAACCCCCACAACGCAAATAACCAATTAAATTACTAAACTCCCTAACTAAAGGGACACTAAACCCAAACATTTTCTTTCATGATTTAGGAAGACAATAAAATTTAAAATAACATTCCAATTTACTTTATTATCTAATTTGCTTCATTCTTTAGATATCCTTTGTTGAAGAAATAGCAATCCACATGGGTGAGCCAATTACACGAGGCATCTATGTGCATCTACCAATCAGCAGCTACTGAGCATATCTAGGTATGCTTTCCCGCAAAGAATATCAATAGAATGAAGCAAATTAGATAATAGAAGTAAATTAGAAAGTTGTTTAAAATTGCATGCTCTTTCTAAATAATGAAAGAAAAAAATTGGGTTTTATGCCCCTTTAACCCCAATTACCTAAATTAAAAAATACTAAGTTACAATTAAAATAAAAAAGCTAACATTACTTAAAAATTTTTTTAAAAAATTAAATGAATCTAAGATTACAAAAAATAAAAAAGTCTAACATTACATAAAATAATAAACCAAATTTCAAACAAAATAAATTAAACCTTATCCCTAAAAAATAACCCCCCCCCCCCCCAAAATAAAAACACCCTCTAATCTAATACTAAACTACCAATAGCCCTTAAAAGGGCCTTTTGTAGCGCATTGCCCTAAATTAAACAGCTCTTTTGCCTTAAAAAATACTAAGTCTAAAAATAAAAAACCTAACACTAAAAGATCCTAAACTACCCATTGCCCATAAAGGGGCATTTGTATGAGCATTACCATTAAAAGGGCAATTAGATCTTTTAAGAGTGCCCAATAAATCCCTAATCTAAAAAAAAAAAAAAAAGTCTAAGTCTAACCCCTAAATAGGTTGTCATCGTTCCTGAAGTCCGGCGGAGAAGGTACTGTTCCAGGCAGTGAAGTCTTCTTCCAAGTGGCCGACATCTTCTTCCAGGCGGGTACCTCTTCCTTTTTCATCCAGGACCAAGCCAGCACGGAGCGGAGATGAGCGCTGAGCAGGACCAATAGGATTGCGGATTAGGGGTTAATACATTTATTAGGTTTATTGCAATGTGGGTTAATGGCAGATTAGGGGTTAATACATTTATTAGGTTTATTGCGATGTGGGTTATTGGTGGATTAGGGGCTAATATATTTTATTAGTTATTGCAGTGGGGGTTGGCGGTTGGCAGGTAGATAGATATTGCGCATGCGTTAGGTGTTAGTTATTATTTTCAGCCAGTTACGGGATTTACGGTGCTCACATTTTCAGCGCAAGGCTTGCTGCCTATGTGTGACGAGGGGAAAATGGAGTAAAATTCTACATTCTACCTTGCGCTGAATATGTGATACCTATTTGCGATGTGGTTCTATGTTAGCTTATGGGAGTAAAAATTGCGGGCGATGGCTGAAATATACGTGCTGCATTTATATGTGGCGCCAAATATATGATACCTAAACCACGTAAAAAACGGCGTTGCCGGCTTTTGTGGGCAACTCCACATATGTAATCTTGCCCAGGGTGTCTCGCTAAGGGTCATATTCTGCATTTTGACACAAAAAAATATGCAAGGAAAAAATTGTATTGTTAAGGTGCATCAAAAATTGTAACAAAATTCTTCACCAAAAATCATATTTTAACAAAAACGTAAAATTTGTATGTAATTTATACAGGAATAAATAAAATTAAATATGCACAGCATAAATCGTAATTTTAGTAAACTGAGGCCTAGATTTAGAGTTCGGCGGTAGCCGTCAAAACCAGCGTTAGAGGCTCCTAACGCTGGTTTTGGGCGCCCGCTGGTATTTGGAGTCAGTGATTAAAGGGTCTAACGCTCACTTTACAGCCGCGACTTTTCCATACCGCAGATCCCCCTACGCCATTTGCGTAGCCTATCTTTTCAATGGGATCTTCCTAACGCCGGTATTTAGAGTCGTTTCTGCAGTGAGCGTTAGAGCTCTAACGACAAGATTCCAGCCGCCTGAAAATAGCAGGAGTTAAGAGCTTTCTGGCTAACGCCGGTTTATAAAGCTCTTAACTACTGTACCCTAAAGTACACTAACACCCATAAACTACCTATGTACCCCTAAACCGAGCTCCCCCCACATCGCCGCCACTCGATTAAAATTTTTAACCCCTAATCTGCCGACCGCCACCTACGTTATACTTATGTACCCCTAATCTGCTGCCCCTAACACCGCCGACCCCTGTATTATATCTATTAACCCCTAACTTGCCCCCCACAACGTCGCCGCAAGCTACTTAAAATAATTAACCCCTAATCTTCCGACCGCAAATCGCCGCCACCTACGTTATCCCTATGTACCCCTAATCTGCTACCCCTAACATCGCCGACCCCTATGTTATATTTATTAACCCCTAATCTGCCCCCCACAACGTCGCCGACACCTACCTACACTTATTAACCCCTAATCTGCCGACCGGAGCTCACCGCTATTCTAATAAATGGATTAAACCCTAAAGCTAAGTCTAACCCTAACACTAACACCCCCCTAAGTTAAATATAATTTTTATCTAACGAAATAAATTAACTCTTATTAAATACATGATTCCTATTTAAAGCTAAATACTTACCTGTAAAATAAATCCTAATATAGCTACAATATAAATTATAATTATATTATAGCTATTTTAGGATTAATATTTATTTTACAGGCAACTTTGTAATTATTTTAACCAGGTACAATAGCTATTAAATAGTTAAGAACTATTTAATAGTTACCTAGTTAAAATAATAACAAATTTACCTGTAAAATAAATCATAACCTAAGATATAATTAAACCTAACACTACCCTATCAATAAAATAATTAAATAAACTACCTACAATTACCTACAATTAACCTAACACTACACTATCAATAAATTAATTAAACACAATTGCTACAAATAAATAAAATTAAATAAACTATCTAAAGTACAAAAAATAAAAAAGAACTAAGTTACAGAAAATAATAAAATATTTACAAACATAATAAAAATATTACAACAATTTTAAACTAATTACACCTACTCTAAGCCCCCTAATAAAATAACAAAGCCCCCCAAAATAAAAAATTCCCTACCCTATTCTAAAATACAAATATTACAAGCTCTTTTACCTTACCAGCCCTGAACAGGGCCCTTTGCGGGGCATGCCCCAAGAATTTCAGCTCTTTTGCCTGTAAAAAAAAACATACAATACCCCCCCCCAACATTACAACCCACCACCCACATACCCCTAATCTAACCCAAACCCCCCTTAAATAAACCTAACACTACCCCCCTGATGATCTTCCTACCTTGTCTTCACCATGCCAGGTTCACCGATCCGTCCTGGCTCCAAGATCTTCATCCAACCCAAGCGTGGGCTAGACATCCACTGAAGAAGTCCAGAAGAGGGTCCAAAGTCTTCCTCCTATCCGGCAAGAAGAGGACATCCGGACCGGCAAACATCTTCTCCAAGCGGCATCTTCTATCTTCTTCCATCCGATGACGACCGGCTCCATCTTGAAGACCTCCAGCGCGGATCCATCCTCTTCTTCCGACGACTAGACGACGAATGACGGTTCCTTTAAGGGACGTCATCCAAGATGGCGTCCCTCGAATTCCGATTGGCTGATAGGATTCTATCAGCCAATCGGAATTAAGGTAGGAATTTTCTGATTGGCTGATGGAATCAGCCAATCAGAATATAGTTCAATCCGATTGGCTGATCCAATCAGCCAATCAGATTGAGCTCGCATTCTATTGGCTGTTCCGATCAGCCAATAGAATGCGAGCTCAATCTGATTGGCTGATTGGATCAGCCAATCGGATTGAA
Organism: Bombina bombina; assembly: GCF_027579735.1. Classification (NCBI taxonomy): domain Eukaryota; kingdom Metazoa; phylum Chordata; class Amphibia; order Anura; family Bombinatoridae; genus Bombina; species Bombina bombina. The sequence continues at coordinate 1,471,773,861 of NC_069499.1, read as the reverse complement.
CTATATTCTGATTGGCTGATTCCATCAGCCAATCAGAAAATTCCTACCTTAATTCCGATTGGCTGATAGAATCCTATCAGCCAATCGGAATTCGAGGGACGCCATCTTGGATGACGTCCCTTAAAGGAACCGTCATTCGTCGTCTAGTCGTCGGAAGAAGAGGATGGATCCGCGCTGGAGGTCTTCAAGATGGAGCCGGTCGTCATCGGATGGAAGAAGATAGAAGATGCCGCTTGGAGAAGATGTTTGCCGGTCCGGATGTCCTCTTCTTGCCGGATAGGAGGAAGACTTTGGACCCTCTTCTGGACTTCTTCAGTGGATGTCTAGCCCACGCTTGGGTTGGATGAAGATCTTGGAGCCAGGACGGATCGGTGAACCTGGCATGGTGAAGACAAGGTAGGAAGATCATCAGGGGGGTAGTGTTAGGTTTATTTAAGGGGGGTTTGGGTTAGATTAGGGGTATGTGGGTGGTGGGTTGTAATGTTGGGGGGGGGTATTGTATGTTTTTTTTTACAGGCAAAAGAGCTGAAATTCTTGGGGCATGCCCCGCAAAGGGCCCTGTTCAGGGCTGGTAAGGTAAAAGAGCTTGTAATATTTGTATTTTAGAATAGGGTAGGGAATTTTTTATTTTGGGGGGCTTTGTTATTTTATTAGGGGGCTTAGAGTAGGTGTAATTAGTTTAAAATTGTTGTAATATTTTTATTATGTTTGTAAATATTTTATTATTTTCTGTAACTTAGTTCTTTTTTATTTTTTGTACTTTAGATAGTTTATTTAATTTTATTTATTTGTAGCAATTGTGTTTAATTAATTTATTGATAGTGTAGTGTTAGGTTAATTGTAGGTAATTGTAGGTAGTTTATTTAATTATTTTATTGATAGGGTAGTGTTAGGTTTAATTATATCTTAGGTTATGATTTATTTTACAGGTAAATTTGTTATTATTTTAACTAGGTAACTATTAAATAGTTCTTAACTATTTAATAGCTATTGTACCTGGTTAAAATAATTACAAAGTTGCCTGTAAAATAAATATTAATCCTAAAATAGCTATAATATAATTATAATTTATATTGTAGCTATATTAGGATTTATTTTACAGGTAAGTATTTAGCTTTAAATAGGAATCATTTATTTAATAAGAGTTAATTTATTTTGTTAGATAAAAATTATATTTAACTTAGGGGGGTGTTAGTGTTAGGGTTAGACTTAGCTTTAGGGGTTAATCCATTTATTAGAATAGCGGTGAGCTCCGGTCGGCAGATTAGGGGTTAATAATTGAAGGTAGGTGTCGGCGATGTTAGGGAGGGCAGATTAGGGGTTAATACTATTTATGATAGGGTTAGTGAGGCGGATTAGGGGTTAATAACTTTATTATAGTAGCGGTGCGGTCCGCTCGGCAGATTAGGGGTTAATAAGTGTAGGCAGGTGTCGGCGACGATGTGGGGGGCAGATTAGGGGTTAATAAATATAACATAGGGGTCGGCGATGTTAGGGCAGCAGATTAGGGGTACATAGGGATAACGTAGGTGGCGGCGGTTTACGGAGCGGCAGATTAGGGGTTAAAAGTGTAATGCAGGGGTCAGCGATAGCGGGGGCGGCAGATTAGGAGTTAATAAGTGTAAGGTTAGGGGTGTTTAGACTCGGGGTACATGTTAGGGTGTTAGGTGCAGACTTAGGAGGTGTTTCCCCATAGGAAACAATGGGGCTGCGTTAGGAGCTGAACGCTGCTTTTTTGCAGGTGTTAGGTTTTTTTTCAGCTCAAACAGCCCCATTGTTTCCTATGGGAGAATCGTGCACGAGCACGTTTTTGATGCCGGCCGCGTCCGTAAGCAACTCTGGTATCGAGAGTTGCATTTGCGGTATAAATGCTCTACGCTCCTTTTTTGGAGCCTAACGCAGCATTTGTTTGAACTCTCGATACCAGAGTTAAATTTATGGTGCGGCCAGAAAAAAACCCGCGGAGCGTTAACAGCCCTTTTACCGCCGAACTCTAAATCTAGGCCTGAATGTGCAAAAATCCCACAGAAATTTGTACTTAGAAATACAAAATGCAAAGTGTAATTTTTGTTTTTTCGTAAAATGGGCTGAACATGAGCGTTCCATGGACGTTTATCAAAATGTCTCTCTAATGCCAGCGTAATTCTATAAAGATTTTAGCACTGAAGATCTCACATTTTTTTATCGCCAACATAAAGGTGGCGAGCTTTTCTCAAAACAATACTAACACTTATAACCCCAATAGAAAAATAAATGCATACTAAAATATAGGCAAATGTAAGATGCTACATGCAGAAACCAGAATAATGTGAGTTTTATTGGCTGCAGGATTTTAAATTTAAAGTGCTCCCCCTGCTCACAACTAACTTCACACTAAGGGGAAACTTATCAAAACTTCAACTGAAAATACGCTTGAATCCCGCGTTGTATTTGTCGCGATTGATCCACCGTAGTTATCAAAGCGTCAAGATCGTCAAATGTTAAAATGTGTGATGGAATATACGCTGACGCAAGCATCGATCTGCGTCGGATTGAGATCGCGGGAACGTATATTCCATCACACATTTTAACATTTGACGATCTGGGGCGCGATCCGATAAAGATCGTAGTTTGCGGCGCAAGCGAGGGAACCCCCGCCGCCCGTAGTTTCAGCTCGTAACTCGAGCTATCCTATATACGGCGCCGTCAGATGCTAAAGTGCCGTAAGTGTGATAAACCAGCGATGTCCAGAAATCTGCGTAAGTACAAATTTCTGGAGTCGCCAGTGACTTACGGCACTTTAGAAACTGCCGGCACCTACAAAACCTGACTAAATTATTAAATCTCCCATACTGTCTAACACGCCTCCCAAACATAGCCCGGCACGTCTAACCCTCTATCTGCTATCCCCCCCTCACTATCCTAACAATAAAAAATGTATTAACCCCTGAACCGCCGCTCCCGGACCCCGCCGCCACCTAATAAAGTTATTAACCCTGCCGCCACCTACATTATCTATATTAACCCCTAATGTGAGCTCCTACCCCGCCCCATCTACATTAACTACCCCCTAATGTGAGCCCCTTACACCGCTGCCAGCTATATTAAAATTATTAACCCCTAATTTAGTCCCCCTATACCGCCGCCAGCTATATTAAATACATTAACCCCTAATCTAATCCCCCTATACCACCGCCAGCTATATTAATTACATTAACCCCTAATTTAATCCCCCTATACCGTCGCCAGCTATATTAAATACATTAACCCCTAATCTAATCCCCCTATACCGCCGCCAGCTATATTAAATAGATTAACCCCTAATCAAATCCCCCTACACCGCCGCCAGCTATATTAACTATATTAACCCTAATTATATTAGGGTTAATATAGTTAATATAGTTATTATATTATATATATTAACTATATTAACCCTATCTAACTCTAACATCCCTAACTAAATTCTAATTAAAATAAATCTAATTAATATTAATATTATTAATTAAAATATTCCTATTTAAATCTAAATACTTACCTATAAAATAAACCCTAAGATAGCTACATTGTGATTAATAATGACATTGTAGCTATTTTAGGGTTTATATTTATTTTACAGGTAACTTGGTATTTATTTTAACTAGGTACAATAACTATTAAATAGTTAATAACTATTTAATAGCTACCTAGTTAAAATAATTACCAATTTACCTGTAAAATAAATCCTAACCTAAGTTACAAATACACCTACACTATCAATAAATTAAATAAACTACAAATATCTAAACTAAAATACAATTAAATAAACTAAACTAAATTACAAAAACAAACAAACACTAAATTACAAAAAATAAAAAAGATTACAAGATTTTTAAGCTAATTACACCTATTCTAAGCCCCCTAATTAAATAATAAAGCCCCCCAAAATAAAAAAATGTCCCTACCCTATTCTAAAATACAAAAGTTAACAGCTCTATTACCTTACCAGCCCTTAAAAGGGCCTTTTGCGGGGCATGCCTCAAAGAAATCAGCTCTTTTGCCTGTAAAAAAAAAACACAATACCACCCCCCAACATTACAACCCACCACCCACATACCCCTACTCTAACCCAAACCCCCCTTAAATAAACCTAACACTACCCCCCTGAAGATCTCCCTACCTTGTCTTCACCCAGCCAGTCAGAACTCTTCATCCGATCCGGGCGATGTCTTCAATCAAGTGGCAGAGAAGAAGTCTTCCATCCGGCGATGTCTTCATCCAAGCGGCAAAGAAGAAGTCTTCCATCTGGCAATGTCTTCAATCAAGCGGCAGAGAAGAGGTCCTTCATCGGGCGAAGTTTTCTTCCAAGCGGCATCTTCAATCTTCTTTCTTCGCTCCTCCGACGCGGAACATCCATCCGGCACGACGACTTCCCGACGAATGAGGTTCCTTTAAATGACGTCATCCAAGATGGCGTCCATCGAATTCCGATTGGCTGATAGGATTCTATCAGCCAATCGGAATTAAGGTAGAAAAATCTGATTGGCTGATTGAATCAGCCAATCAGATTCAAGTTCAATCCGATTGGCTGATTGGTTCAGCCAATCCGAATTTGACGGACGCCATCTTGGATGACGTCATTTAAAGGAACCTCATTCATCGGGAAGTCATCGTGCCGGATGGATGTTCCGTGTCGGAGGAGCGAAGAAAGAAGATTGAAAATGCCGCTTGGAAGAAAACTTCGCCCCGATGGAGGACCTCTTCTCTGCCGCTTGATTGAAGACATCGCTGGATGGAAGACTTCTTCTTTGCCGCTTGGATGAAGACATCGCTGGATGGAAGACTTCTTCTCTGCCGCTTGATTGAAGACATCGCCCGGATCGGATGAAGAGTTCTGACTGGCTGGGTGAAGACAAGGTAGGGAGATCTTCAGGGGGGTAGTGTTAGGTTTATTTAAGGGGGGTTTGGGTTAGAGTAGGGGTATGTGGGTGGTGGGTTGTAATGTTGGGGGGTGGTATTGTGTTTTTTTTTTTTACAGGCAAAAGTGCTGATTTCTTTGGGGCATGCCCCGAAAAAAGGCCCTTTTAAGGGCTGGTAAGGTAATAGAGCTGTTAACTTTTGTATTTTAGAATAGGGTAGGGACATTTTTTTATTTTGGGGGGCTTTATTATTTTATTAGGGGGCTTAGAATAGGTGTAATTAGCTTAAAAATCTTGTAATCTTTTTTTATTTTTTGTAATTTAGTGTTTGTTTTTTTGTAATTTAATTTAGTTTATTTATTTGTATTTTAGTTTAGATATTTGTAGTTTATTTAATTTATTGATAGTGTAGGTGTATTTGTAACTTAGGATTTATTTTACAGGTAAATTGGTAATTATTTTAACTAGGTAGCTATTAAATAGTTATTAACTATTTAATAGCTATTGTATATAGTTAAAATAAATACCAAGTTACCTGTAAAATAAATATAAACCCTAAAATAGCTACAATGTCATTATTAATTACATTGTAGCTATCTTAGGGTTTATTTTATAGGTAAGTATTTAGATTTAAATAGGAATATTTTAATTAATAATATTAATATTAATTAGATTTATTTTCATAAGAATTTAGTTAGGGATGTTAGAGTTAGATAGGGTTATTATACTTACTATATATATAATATAATAACGATATTAACTATATTAACCCTAATATAATTAGGGTTAATATAGTTAATATATATAATATAATAACTATATTAACTATATTAACCCTAATATAATTAGGGTTAATATAGTTAATATAGCTGGCGACGGGGTAGGGGGATTAAATTAGGGGTTAATGTAATTAATATAGCTGGCGGCGGGGTAGGGGGATTAAATTAGGGGTTAATGTAATTAATATAGCTGGCGGCGGGGTAGGGGGATTAAATTAGGGGTTAATGTAATTAATATAGCTGGCGGCGGTGTAGGGGGATTAAATTAGGGGTTAATAATTTTAATATAGCTGGCGGTGGGGTAGGAGCTCACATTAGGGGGTAGGTAATATAGCTGGCAGCGGGGTTGGAGCTCACATTAGGGGGTAGTTAATGTAGGAGGCGGCGGTGTAGGGGGCTCACATTAGGGGGTAGGTAATGTAGGTGGCGGCGGTGTAAGGGGCTCACATTAGGGGGTAGGTAATGTAGCTGGCGACGGTGTAGGGGGATCACATTAGGGGGCTATACTTTTAATGTAGGTGGCGGCGGGGTCTGGGAGCGGCGGTTTAGGGGTTAAATACTTTATTAGGGATTGCGGCGGGGGATCGCGGTTGACAGGTAGATAGACATTGCGCATGCGTTAGGTGTTAGGTTTTATTTAGCAGGTAGTTTAGGGAGTTACGGGGCTCCAATAGACAGCGTAAGGCTTACAATGGCTGCATTTTGTGGCGAGGTGAAAATGGAGTAAGATTTCTCCATTTTCGCCACGTAAGTCCTTACGCTGTATATTGGATACCAAACTGCGCGAGTTTGGTATACCTGTCTATGGCCCAAAAAACTATGGGCGAAAGCAGAAATATACGAGCGTAACTTCTAGGTTACGCCGTATATAGAATACCAAACCCGCTCAAAATTCGGCGTCGCCGGCTTTTGCGGGCGATGCTGCATATTGGATCGGGCCCCTTGATGCTTTGATAACTACGGTGGATCAATCGCGACAAATATATCGGAACTAATAATAAATGTATTAACCCCTAAATCTGCCAACCCCAATATCGCAAACTACCAAATAAATGTATTATCCCCTTATCCGCCATTCACCCACACTGCGATCTACCTAATAAATATATTAACCAATAATCCGCCATTCACCCAAATCGCAATAAACCCAATAAAACTATTTACCCCTAATCCGCCATTAACCCACAACACAATAAACCTAATAAAACTATTAGCCCCTAATCCGTCAAACCTACAAAAAAGAAATAATCCTAATAAATCTATTAACACATAATCCGCCAAACCCCCACAACGCAAATAACTAATTAAATTACTAAACTCCCTAACTTAACCACAATTACCTAAATTAAAAAATACTAAGTTACAATTAAAATAAAAAAGCTAACATTACTTAAAAAAAATAAAAAAAAATTAAATGAATCTAAGATTACAAAAAATAAAAAAGTCTAACATTACATAAAATAATAAACCAAATTTCAAACAAAATAAATTAAACCTAATCCCTATAAAAATAAAAAAGCCCCCCCAAAAAATAAAAACACCCTCTAATCTAATACTAAACTACCAATAGCCCTTAAAAGGGCCTTTTGTAGGGCATTGCCCTAAATTAAACAGCTCTTTTACCTTAAAAATACTAAGTCTAAAAATAAAAAACCTAACACTAAAAGATCCTAAACTACCCATTGCCCATAAAGGGGCATTTGTATGAGCATTACCCTTTAAAGGGCATTTAGATATTTTAAGAGTGCCCAATAAATCCCTAATCTAAAAAAAAATAAAAAAAAATAAAAAAAAGCCTAACTCTAACCCCTAAATAGGTTGTCATCGTTCCTGAAGTCCGGCGGAGAAGATCCTGTTCAAGGCAGTGAAGTCTTCTTCCAAGTGGCCGACATCTTCTTCTAAGCGGGTACCTGGAGCGGAGATGAGCGCTGAGCAGGACCAATAGGATTGCGGATTAGGGGTTAATACATTTATTAGGTTTATTGAAATGTAGGTTAATGGCAGATTAGGGGTTAATACATTTATTAGGTTTATTGCGATGTGGGTTATTGGTGGATTAGGGGTTAATATATTTTATTAGTTATTGTAGTGGGGGTTGGCGGTTGGCAGGTAGATAGATATTGCACATGCGTTAGGTGTTAGTTATTATTTTCAGCCAGTTACAGGATTTACGGTGCTCACATTTTCAGCGCAAGGCTTGCTGCCTATGTGTGGCGAGGGGAAAATGGAGTAAAATTCTACATTCTACCTTGCGCTGAATATGTGATACCTATTTGCGATGTGGTTCTATGTTAGCTTATGGGAGTAAAAATTGCGGGCGATGGGTGAAATATACGTGCCGCTTTTATATGTGGCGCCAAATATGTGATACCTAAACCTCGCAAAAAAACGGCGTTGCCGGCTTTTGCGGGCAACTCCACATATGTAATCTTGCCCAGGGTGTCTCACTAAGGGTCATATTCTGCATTTTGACACAAAAAAATATGCAAGGAAAAAATTGTATTGTTAAGGTGCATCAAAAATCGTAACAAAATCCTTCACCAAAAATCAAATTTTAACAAAAACGTAAAATTTGTATGTAATTTATACAGGAATAAATAAAATTAAATATGCACAGCATAAATCGTAATTTTAGTAAACTGGATGTGCAAAAATCACACAGAAATTTGTACTTAGAAATACAAAATGCAAAGTGTAATTGTTGTTTTTTCGTAAAATGGGCTGAACATGAGCGTTCCATGGACGTTTATCAAAATGTCTCTCTAATGCAAGCGTAATTCTATAAAGATTTTAGCACTGCAGATCTCACATTTTTTTATCGCCAACATAAATGTGGCGAGCTTTTCTCAAAACAATACTAACACTTATAACCCCAATAGAAAAATAAATGCATACTAAAATATAGGCGAATGTAAGATGCTACATGTAGAAAGCAGAATAATGTGAGTTATATTGGCTGCAGGATTTTAAATTTAAAGTGCTCCCCCTGCTCACTACTAACTTCTAGGGATGGGCGAATGTGTTTATATCCGAATTCGAATGTTAGAACGAATGTTATTGTAGAAATTCGATTTACATAATAGAATGTTGATAAGAACGAATATTCTGAAAAATTAAATTTTCGAATGTTATTTACAGTTTTCAAATTTCAAATTTGAATGTCACATTCGAATTCGAATGTCACATTCGAATTTGAATATTACATTTCGAAATTGAATGAATACATAGCTAAACATTCTATTATTCGAACGAATATTTTTGAATTTTATTGAAAAATTCGAAAATGAAAATTCGAAAATAGAATGTTAGAATGTTATATAAACATTCGAAATTCGATTCGAACGAATGTATCAAAATTCGTTTTAAATTTCGAATTTTTAGAAACATTCGCCCATCCCTACTAACTTCACATTAAGGGGGAAACTTATCAAAACTTCAATTGAAAATACGCTTGAATCCCGCATTGTATTTGTCGTGATTGATCCACCGTAGTTATCAAAGCGCCAAGATCGTCAAATGTGTGGAATATACGCTCCCGCGATCTCAATCCGACGCAGATTGCTTGCGTCATCATTACAGATGTTTCGAATTCACACTCGACTCTATTTGACCATTTTTACCTAGTTTTCAATCTGCCACCTTTGAGGCCGTGGATGCCATAGAAATCAATGGGAGTCTGAAAACACAGAAAGCTTATGTTCGATGCTGCAAGAGAATGAAGCATATTACATAATAAAAGTAAATTAGAAACTTTATTAAAATTGTATACCCTTTCTAAATCAAACAATATAATTTCTCCACATTTGGTGCACTAGTAGAGATAGAGTAGGGATACAAATGAAAAATACAATACTACTTATGGATTATGTTACAACTTTGTCTCTCATTACAAAGCAAGGGGGCAATATTATTTCTCCAAATTTTTGCAAAGTTTTGCCCCAAACTTGTCACACTAATAAAAATAGAGATAAAAAGGAAATAAATACACAACATAATATAGCTAACTTTCTTTTTATTTTTTTAGAAAAATCTATTTGCACCATGTTTAAGCCATGTAATACAAGTCCCACTCTGCACTTTGCACCAAATTTGACGCAACACTTTTCGCATCAATTATGACGCAAACTCCTAAACAACCCACACACTAATGAATTTTTCAACCACTTTTGATTGGAATATGCATAATTACATGATTTATGACATTAGCCAATCTGATTCAAAAATACATTTTAAACTATCACTAACGAATCAAATTGCACTATACTTGTGTCATTGAGCACTCTTTAGAACTTGTAAGTGCCATTTGTTACATTGTGCATTATACTTTGAAAGTTTGTATATGTGAAATTAGTATTAAAGATAAACATTGATGCTGACATTAGAACACACAGTGTAATATTAATCAATGATTTTAAAATTTGAATTGATGTTTGATTCAATATAATCTTAAACTGATAGCTCAAAGGGATAGCCCACCTAACATTAAACTGTCATGATTCAAATACAGCAGAAATTAAAATCACCTTTTTACTGTCATGATATTTTCAGTATTTTTCTTCCTTCTCTTGAATTTCTTTTTCAGTAAGAAATGTCATCTTTTATGCCAGCCCATTTTATAACGCCTGTGTAGAGGGTGGTTTTTAAAACTAGATTGCAATCAAGAGGGGTTACACAGGTACAGAGAGAAAACTGGCCCAGCATTTAAAATATCTATTGATTGCAAATAAATACATATGATACCCTGAGTACATGCTATACAGGGAGTGCAGAATTATTAGGCAAGTTGTATTTTTGAGGATTAATTTTATTATTGAACAACAACCATGTTCTCAATGAACCCAAAAAACTCATTAATATCAAAGCTGAATAGTTTTGGAAGTAGTTTTTAGTTTGTTTTTAGTTATAGTTATTTTAGGGGGATATCTGTGTGTGCAGGTGACTATTACTGTGCATAATTATTAGGCAACTTAACAAAAAACAAATATATACCCATTTCAATTATTTATTTTTACCAGTGAAACCAATATAACATCTCAACATTCACAAATATACATTTCTGACATTCAAAAACAAAACAAAAACAAATCAGTGACCAATATAGCAACCTTTCTTTGCAAGGACACTCAAAAGCCTGCCATCCATGGATTCTGTCAGTGTTTTGATCTGTTCACCATCAACATTGCGTGCAGCAGCAACCACAGCCTCCCAGACACTGTTCAGAGAGGTGTACTGTTTTCCCTCCATGCAAATCTCACATTTGATGATGGACCACAGGTTCTCAATGGGGTTCAGATCAGGTGAACAAGGAGGCCATGTCATTAGATTTTCTTCTTTTATACCCTTTCTTGCCAGCCACGCTGTGGAGTACATGGACGCGTGTGATGGAGCATTGTCCTGCATGAAAATCATGTTTTTCTTGAAGGATGCAGACTTCTTCCTGTACCACTGCTTGAAGAAGGTGTCTTCCAGAAACTGGCAGTAGGACTGGGAGTTGAGCTTGACTCCATCCTCAACCCGAAAAGGCCCCACAAGCTCATCTTTGATGATACCAGCCCAAACCAGTACTCCACCTCCACCTTGCTGGCGTCTGAGTCGGACTGGAGCTCTCTGCCCTTTACCAATCCAGCCACGGGCCCATCCATCTGGCCCATCAAGACTCACTCTCATTTCATCAGTCCATAAAACCTTAGAAAAATCAGTCTTGAGATATTTCTTGGCCCAGTCTTGACATTTCAGCTTGTGTGTCTTGTTCAGTGGTGGTCGTCTTTCAGCCTTTCTTACCTTGGCCATGGCTCTGAGTATTGCACACCTTGTGATTTTGGGCACTCCAGTGATGTTGCAGCTCTGAAATATGGCCAAACTGGTGGCAAGTGGCATCTTGGCAGCTGCAGGCTTGACTTTTCTCAGTTCATGGGCAGTTATTTTGCGCCTTGGTTTTTCCACATGCTTCTTGCGACCCTGTTGACTATTTTGAATGAAACGCTTGATTGTTCGATGATCACGCTTCAGAAGCTTTGCAATTTTAAGAGTGCTGCATCCCTCTACAAGATATCTCACTATTTTTGACTTTTCTGAGCCTTTCCATTCCTTTTTTTGACCCATTTTGCCAAAGGAAAGGAAGTTGCCTAATAATTATGCACACCTGATATAGGGTGTTGATGTCATTAGACCACACCCCTTCTCATTACAGAGATGCACATCACCTAATATGCTTAATTGGTAGTAGGCGTTCGAGCCTATACAGCTTGGAGTAAGACAACATGCATAAAGAGGATGATGTGGTCAAAATACTCATTTGCCTAATAATTCTGCACTCCCTGTATTCACAATTATTCCTTCTCAGAATAATAATACATTTACACTATATACATATAGTGGAATAAATAAACACAGAGATATGACAGACAACATTGTTTAGAACTTAGGGACATGTAAATATGTTTGCAAAAGATTTCTGACATAACACACACACACACATATATATATATATATATATATATATATATATATATATATATATATATATATATATATAAGTATGTGCAAAGATATATGTACAAATTCTAGCATTAGTAATCATTTACAAAAAAAAATATATGAGATAAAAGCATATCATGACTTCTAGAAATACAAATACACATTAATTTATGTGAAAGTATCATATAACATATATCATAATTTTTGTATAACAAATAAATATAAAAATAACTTTCTATGAGATATTCTTTGTTGAGGTATAAATGTAGCTATTTCTTGGACATTAACAGATGAAAAATAAAAGATTAGCTTTAGAGAAATGTGTTTGTTCATTGACAGTAATTAAATGGTATAAATAAAGTTGGGAAAAGCCTGGATAACTTCAAGATCGATGACTGTTAGTTAACAACAGTTCGATGCTCACCACGCAGACCCTATGATTAAGTGCTCAATGGAGCACGAAACTAGTCAGGGAGTTTGTGTGCCTTGTACTACCCGTTTTTAAAGATGTTATAATAAAGGTTAAACAATTTTTTTACTTTTTTTGTTAGCCCTTATTTCCTTTCTTCTTATTAGTGCTGCTGCAACCTCTTTTTGTGCTATATTTTCATATGGCTGCACCGGCCGTTTTTCTGCAGCCTGCACCCCTGCCACCTGTGCCTGTTTGGAATCTTCCGTCTCTGCTCCCCCGGTGACGTCAGTGCTTCCGCGTCTGCAGCGGATGGGACTTTGTGTCTGTATGCAATTTTAAACAACTTCCCATTTACTTTTATCATCAAATTTGCTTTGTTCTATTGGTATTCTTTGTTGAAAGCTAAACCTAGGTAGGCTCATCAACTAATTTCTATGCTGTTGAAGGCCACCTCTTATGTCTGCATTTTGACAGATTTTCACAGTTAGACACAGCTAGTTCATGTGTGTCATATAGATAACAACACTGATTGGCTAAAATACATGTCTGGCAAAAGAACTGAGATAAGGGTCAGTCTGCAGAAATTTAGATACAAGGTAATCATAGAGGTAAAAAATGTATTAATATGTCCGTGTTGGTTGTGTAAAACTGGGGAATGGGTAATAAAGAGATTATCTATCTTTTTAAACAATAACATTTTTTAAGTAGACTGTACCTTTCAGTCCTGTTGAAAACTTTATATTTTTATACTGCTCTAAATCTCCTAATCCAATGATAATAGAATTTGAAATTCTATAAACAGAGGCGCCACATAGGGTGATATCGTAGGGGAACAACAGATAAGATAACAGACGACCCCCCTCTGGTAATGGCTACTCACAAACAAAAAGGCACAACCGGAGTGCCTCACTGTGCAGCACGGGACCAATACAGTCGCCCGATAGACTTGGTGCAAGGACGTCCACACGCCAGCGTCAGGTCACACTGATAGAAGATCAGACTCCCATGGCTATCACCCTATGTGGCGCCTCTGTTTATCCTTGCTTCTTTAGGGTTTATATCTAAATCTCCTAAAACCTGCAAAGGTCTGCTAGACTAAGAGACAGGAGGTTTATTGATAGTTACTGACAACATTTTAATTTTATGTCACCTTGAAAACTACTGAACAGGTTTTCTTTAAATGCTCTTGTTTGTAATGACTTAAGGGGCCGATTTATCAAGCCCCATATGCATTTCAATGCATCTGTTTCCGTGTGAGCCTCCAGGCTTGCCGGAAACAGGAGTTAAGAAGCAGCGATCTTAAGACCGCTGCTCCTTAACTCGTCCACCACCTATGAGGCGTTGGACAGCAATCCGCCTGATCACGTACCATTGGGTTGATTGACACCCCCTGCTAGGGGCCGATTGGCCGTGAATGAACAGGGGGGGCGGCATTGCACAAGTATTTCACAAGGAATGCTTGTGCAATGATAAATTCCGACAGCGTATGCTGACGGCATTTATCGATGTGCGACGGACATGATCTGCTACAGCGGATCATGTCTGCTCATACATTGCTAAATCGGCCCCTAAAAGTCACTTGCTGATCAGTTTCCTCAAACAGGAGCAGTCACAAAAAAATCTGGGCTTGTACAGCAACATTTCAATGACTTTTGGAAGGAGTGTCTGGCACTATTTTTTTTGTGTGTGCAGTAAAGAGGGACTTATAGGGAGTAAGTTGTAGATGTGTTATGGAAGGAAATACAGAGAGCAAATTTGAGAAAAGTGAAGTAGTTTTAGGGGTTACAAGGGGTTAAAAGGAAGCTGTTATTCAAGCATTGGTGGATGTGCAGTCCATAATGACACATAGGTAGGATACAAACTTAAGGTACCTAACTCCATATTCAGTCAGCAGTGGCAAACATCCCTCTCAGCTAAACTGTTTGCCAGGTTGTTGTGGGCATCTGCTCTTCTACTAGACTTATCAATCTGTGTATTTACTTTACAAAAGTGTTACCCTGGGCTGCAGCATTATCTCCATAGCAAAAAGAAGCAGACGTGACAATAATCACAGAGTGGCCTGACTGTGTGTGCCTTTGTCAGATGATGAGACACTATACAGACACTGGCAATGTCACAGTGACGGGCACACAGTTTGTTCCATTTCTTCAGAACATGTTTTTTAAAAACAAACAATATATTAGTAATTTAGTGTTAAAGGGACATGAAACCCCACAATTTTCTTTCATTATTCAAACAGAGCATACATTTTTAAACAACTTTCCACTTTTATCAATTTTGCTTGATTCTCTTGGTATCATTTGTTGAAGGTGTAGAAATTCACTACTGGGAGCCAGATGGCCAAATTGGTAAGCCAATTACAAAAGGCATATATGTGCAGCCACCAATCAGCAGCTAACTCCCAGCTCCTGAGAATACCTTGTTATGCTTTTTTTTTTTTTTAGCAAAGTATACCAAGAGAACTAAGTAATTTTGGTAATAGAAGTATTTTGGAAAGTTGTTTAAAATTATATGTTCGATTATATGGTGATCAAGTGCCAAGGACGGGTGGTTGGTACCTGTAGCTCCCATCAAATGGTACCTAGCAAACCAAATTAAATAACATACGGCTAGATTACGAGTTTTGCGTTAGAGGCTATGCGGTGCTAACAAGCAGTTTTCCCTCACCACTCACTTACAGACAGCGCTGGTATTATGGGTTTTTACAAATCCGTCGTTAAAAGACAAGAAGTGAGTGTTGAGCAAAATTTTGCTCATTACCGCACTCCAATACCAGCGCTGCTTAAATTAGCGGTGAGCTGGTGTAACGTGCTTGTGCATGATTTCCCCATAGGAATCAACGGGGAAAACCTGCTGAAAAAAAGTCTAACACCTGCAAAAAAGCAGCGTAAAACTCCTTAACGCAGCCCCATTGATTCCTATGGGGAAATAAAATTTATGTCTACACCTAACACCCTAACATGAACCCCGAGTCTAAACACCCCTAATCTTACACTTATTAACCCCTAATCCGCTGCCCCCAACATCGCTGACACCTACTTTATATTTATTAACCCCTAATCTGCCGCCCCCAACATCGCCGCCACTATAATAAACATATTAACCCCTAAACCTAAGTCTAATCCTAACCCCCCTAACTTAAATATAATTTAAATAAATCTAAATAAAATTACTATAATTAACTTAATTATTCCTATTTAAAACTAAATACTTACCTATAAAATAAACCCTAAGCTAGCTACAATATAACTAATAATTACATTGTATCTAGTTTAGGATTTATTTTTATTTTACAGGCAAGTTTGTTTTTATTTTAACTAGGTAGAATAGTTACTAAATAGTTATTAACTATTTAATAAACTACCTAGCTAGAATAAATACAAAAGTACCTGTAAAATAAAACCTAACCTAAGTTACAATAACACCTAACACTATAATAATTAAATTAATTCCCTAAATTAAATGCAATTAAATACAATTAAATTAAATTATCTAAAGTACAAAAAAACCAAACACTAAATTACAGAAATAATAAACAAATTACAAGATTTTTAAACTAATTAACCTAATCTAATCCCCCTAACAAAATAAAAAAGCCCCCACAAAATAAAAAAGCATTACCCTACACTAAATTACAAATAGCCCTTAAAAGGGCCTTTTGCGGGGCATTGCCCCAAAGTAATCAGCTCTTTTACCTGTAAAAATTTTTACAAATCCCCCCAACATTAAAACCCACCACCCACACAACCAACCCTACTCTAAAACCCACCCAATACCCCCTTAAAAAAACCTAACACTAACCCCTTGAAGATCACCTTACCAGGAGAAGTCTTCATCCAACCGCGCCGAAGTCCTCAACGAATCTGGCAGAAGTGGTCCTCCAGACAGGTAGAAGTGGTCCTCCAGACGGGCAGAAGTCTTCATCCAGACGGCATCTTCTATCTTCATCCATCCGGCGCGGAGTGGGTCCATCTTCAAGATATCCGACGCGGAGCATCCTCTTCTTTCCACGGCGACTGAAGAATGAAGGTACCTTTAAGTGATGTCATCCAAGATGGCGTCCCTTCAATTCCGATTGGCCAATCGGAATTAAGGTAGAACAAATCCCATTGGCTGATTTTATTAGTTTTGTATTTATTTTAGCTAGGTGATTATTAAATAGTTAATAACTATTTAATAACTATTTTACCTAGTTAAAATAAATACAAACTTGCCTGTAAAATAAAAATAAACCCTAAGATAGCTACAATGTAACTATTAGTTATATTGTAGCTAGCTTAGGGTTTATTTTACAGGTAAGTATTTAGTTTTAAATAGGAATAATTTAGTTAGTTATAGTAATTTTATTTAGATTTCTTTTAATTATGTTTAAGTTAGGGGGTGTTAGGTTTAGGGTTAGACTTAGGTTTAGGGATTAATAACTTTAATATAGTGGCGGCGACGTTGGGGGTGGCAGATTTGGGGTTAATAAATGTAGGTAGGTGTCGGTGATGTTAGGGATGGCAGATTAGGGGTTAATAATATTTAACTAATGTTTGCAATGCGGGAGTGCGGCGGTTTAGGGGTTAATATATTTATTATAATGGCAGCGATGTCCGGTTCGGCAGATTAGGGGTTAAAAATTTTATTTTAGTGTTTGCGATGTGGGTGGGGGGGGCTCAGTTTAGGGGTTAATAGGTAGTTTATGGGTGTTAGTGTACTTTTTAGCACTTTAGTTAAGAGTTTTATGCTACGGCGTTGTAGTGTAAAACTCTTAACTACTGACTTTAAAATGCGGTACCAGTCTTGACAGGAGAGGGTCTACTGCTCACTTTTTGGCAGACTCGTAATACCGGCGATATGCAAGTCCCATTGAAAAAAGAGGATACGCAATTTACGTAAGTGGATTTGCGGTATTTCCAAGTCTGGCCAAAAAAGTGAGCGGTACACCTGTACCTGCAAGACTCGTAATACCAGCGGGCGTTAAAAAAGCAGCGTTAGGACCGGCCAATGCTGCTTTTTTAAGCCTAACGCATAACTCGTAATCTAGCCGAAAGGAAGGTAAAATAAGATGTGATAAACCGGCAAAAGTGTAAATAGTAGATAAAACAGTTTATTGCAATCTAACAAACTTAAAAGCATGGATCCATGCACAGCAATAAAACAATATAAGTAATATAAAATACAAGTCAATAAATGTTTAAAAAGCACAATTGGATACCCCAATGTGGTACACAGGGGAGCGGATAATCCGCTAACCTTAATAACCTATGTGCACTAGGAATCCTGACTGGAATCTAGATATATTCAGGGGTAACTGAACTCCTCTTATGGTTACAATAGGATATATGAGGTAAATGATGATATAAACAAAATAAACACAACAATAGCAATAGTACACGTTAGTGTAAAAAATACGTTGATGTGAAGAAATATATATATATATACTGAGGTGAAGAAATCTTTAAAAAAAAAAAAAAAAAGTGTCTCAACGATATAGGTCAAACGTGGTGTTGATGAAACTTAGTGATGATGAAGATTAGTGATGAGACTTACAGCATGGTGATAAGAGTTACTCAGAATGTCATTTGTGTTGAAAAAATAAAGTCAATGTGACATCAAAAAAGAGGAACTTAATGTGAGCCTTCAAATATATACGTATATATGTAAAAGTAAAAATAAGAAAAAAAAATGAGAATAAAAATTGAAAAATGAGCAAAAAATAAATAAAATGATCCGTTAAATAAATCCAATTATGGGATGGTCTGTAAAAATCTTCTACAAAGATCTTCTTTGGGTCCTCCTAAGTAAAAATAAATACAAATACAATAGTGCAGATTGTTTTCAACACTGATATTGTTGAAAACAATCTGTACTATTGTATTTATTTTTACTTAGGAGGACTTAAAGAAGATCTTTATAGAAGATTTTTACAGACCATCACATAATTGTGTTTATTTAACGGATAATTTTTTTTTTTTTGCTCATTTTTCAATTTTTATTCTCATTTTTATTCTTATTTTTATTTTTACATATATACGTATATATTTGAAGACTCACATTAAGTTCCCCTTTTTTTGATGTCACATTGACTTTATTTTTTCAACACAAATGACATTCTGAGTAACTCTTATCACCATGTTGTAATTGTCATCACTAATCTTCATCATCACTAAGTTTTATCAACACCATGTTTGACCTATATCGTTTAGACACTTTTTTTTAAAAAGATTTATTCACCTCAGTATATATATATATATATAGATATTCACATCAACGTATTTTTTACACTAACGTGTACTATTGCTATTGTTGTGTTTATTTTGCATATATCCTATTGTAACCATAAGAGGAGTTCAGTTACCCCTGAATCTATCTAGATTCCAGTCAGGATTCCTAGTACACATAGGTTATTAAGGTTAGCGGATTATCCGCTCCCCTGTATACCACATTGGGGCATCCATTTGTGTTTTTTAAACATTTATTGACTTGTATTTTATATTACTTAATTGTTTTATTGCTGTGCATGGATCCATGCTTTTAGTTTAATAAACTGTTTTATCTACTATTTACACTTTTGCCAGTTTATCAGTTTATCACATCTTATTTTACCTTAGCCTTCCTTTGTTAGGTGCTCCGACCTTAAAATTATATGTTCTACATGAATCATGAAAGAAACATTTTGGGTTTCATATCCCTTTAATTTGCAGGTATCTATAAAATCACAAATATAATTTGCAATTTAGTTATATTGAGTAAATGTTTTAACCTAGAGAAAACGATTACACTGTCAATTCCGATTCCACAGAAGCATACTTTTAGTTCAAATAAAAAATATTAGCACCATCTTGTATAACCATTATTGTTCATACCAATAATAATGTTCACTGATTTAATAACTTCAGTATTTTTTCTTTCTGCAGTAAACATTCTTACAGCTGTGGCCCTCTCCAGATTGGCATCAAGAACCAAGAAATCTTCTTACTCCTACCTCTTGGCTCTCACTACATCAGACATCTTGACCCAAATATTTATCATCTTTGTTGGATTTATTCTGCAGACAGTCATCCTCCATCGAGAAGTGCCCAATGCCTTTGTCCACATGGTCAGTGTGCTTGAATTCTCCTCCAATCATGCATCCATTTGGGCAACAGTAGCTCTTACCATTGACCGATATTTTGCCCTGTGCTATCCATTGCAATATCGTGCTTTCTCCTACCCTGAACGCACTCGCAGGGTTATTCTTAGTGTCTTCCTTTCAGCATTTGTGACTGGCATCCCCTTCTATTGGTGGAGTGATGTGTGGAGGGACTCAAGGAAACCAAGTCTGATGGATCGTATTCTCAAGTGGGTACACTGTTTCATGATTTACTTCATTCCCTGCACCATCTTCATTTTGACTAACTCAATCATCATTTATAGGCTGAGGAGGAAAACCAAGATCAAGAAATACAAGTTGCACATTGGTAAGACCACTGCTATACTTTTGGGCATCACCACAGTTTTCATTGTGCTCTGGGCTCCCAGGACCATAGTAATCATCATCCACATGTATGTCTCCTCTGTGAACAAGGACTGGAAAGTTCACTTGGCAATGGATATTAGCAACATGCTGGCTCTTCTCAACACTGGTGTGAACTTTTTCCTCTACTGTTTTGTGAGTCAGCGTTTTCGAGATATTGTGTGGGAGATCCTTCGGGTGCCTAGACTCTGTGTAACAGAGGGAAAACAAGTTCATAATGAGAGCTTTTCTGACTCTACACCAAAGCCAGTGGTAATCCAAATGGGAACAGCTTTCTGAGGGTTTTACCTATTCTTATGAAACTCTTTCAGGCACCTGTGAGGTTAAAGGATCAAAAATAAAATTGGTGTTTTAAGTGATTTTGTGTTTTTCCACCAATTGTGTTATCACCACAAGATGACTGATATTAGCATGAAGGGTAGTAAAATTAAATAAATAATTAAAGGGACAGTATACATCAATTTCCATATAACTGCATGTAATAGACACTACTATAAAGAAGAATATGCACATATACTGATCTAAAAATCCTGCATAAAACCATTTAAAAACTTCCTTAGAAGCTCCCAGCTTAGCACTGTTGATTAGGTTAGGTTGGGACACCCACTAATGGGCTCAAAAAGCAGGGAGAGCAGACACTCTCCCCCTCCCCTTTCTCTGCATATGAAAAGATCCATTACACAAACAGGAGCAAGCAGGAATCTGTAGACTTGAGTCTACATCTGATACTTTGGGGCTTGGTTGTGAGTTTGAAAATCAGCAGAATGTTATTAAAAAATAAGCAAAACTATACATTGTTACAAAAACACTCCCAGATGGGCTATGTTAATGTATCATCTACAAAATATTTCTGCAAAGAAAAATCTAGTGTACAATGTCTCTGGCATAAACCTTAATGATGAGCGAGGTCTCCATTAGTGTTACAGAACAGCTTCAAACATCTTATGAATCGCATTACAATTTTGTTAATGCAGCAATGTAGTAATGATCCTTTTCCTTAGTGCTGTAAAACCCTACTTCCTACCTGAAGTGGTGCCATGAGATATAATCATGATTTAACCTCTTCCCTGTTTCTGCATGTCTGAAATTAATGTATTTCCTTTTACCACCACTACTGGGAGAATATTCAGTTAATCAACCTGAATAAAGTAGCACTTCCTCTCCAGTGTTTATGGTTCCAATCTTCTTTTTTTTAAAAAAAAAAGTGGCACTGTACTTTAAAATTGGTTTCCCCTTAAAGGGACGGTAAAGTAAAAATTAAAGTTTCATGATTAGGGTTCCTCCAAAAACATACTGGAAAATCTGTCAGTGGCTGGGCACAATGCCCTCAAAAACCTCTACCATAGCTCCCACTCTTGATCCCCCGTGCATATTGTTTACAAATGAGCAGTTATTTTACCCTTTTGGCTGCCAGTAACACACATAAACAGAAGGGATTTGATCTCCTTGACTACCTCTTAAATCCTTTCTGCTCTATATTTGTAACAAGTTAAGGCATAGGAGGCCGTTTACATTTAGCTAATGACTAAAAAAATGGAATGTAACTGTCCAGTATTTTCGTGAAGATTTTACTAGACTGCCTGCTAAAATACTGGACTGTCCAGTTGAACACTGTACACCTACAACATTCATGATTCAGATAGAGCATGCCATTTGAAACAACTTTCCAATTTATTTTAACAATCTATTTCACTTTGATCCTTTGCTATTCTTTGTTGGAAAGTATATTTACGTAGGCTCAGCAGCTGCAACCTACTGCTGATTGGTGGCTGCACATATATGCCTCTTCTAACTGGCTCATCCACTGTGGTCAGCTAGCTCCCAGTTAGGTATTACTTCTCCTTCAACAAAGGATATTAAGAGAATGAAGCTAATTTGATAATAGAAGTAAATTGGAAAGTTGTTTAAAATGGCATACTCTTTCTGAATCTTGAAAGAAAATGTTGAGGTTTCATGTCCCTTTAATGTGTTTCCAAAGGCTACATTACTCCTTTAAGTTTATTTATGTATTTGAAACAATATATAAAAAAATGGTCTGAGCATGCAGCCCTCCTTATCTTATCTCTCTCTCTAAATATATTTATATATATATATATATGTATATACAATATATATATATATATATATATATATATATATATATATATATATATATTCGATTGGGTGGAATAAACCTACAGGCAGGTGTAATTTTCAATGTTCATGCCATGAAGCTGGTGTAACAAGTCCTTGTGAGAAACAGCTACTAAAAGTTTATTGTATTCGAAGCACTGGTAACAACCTTCCACTGGTTGATTTCTGCTGTTTCCTCCTGTTAACGTAGATTTTATTTAGAGAAAACTGCAGTATTCATATTTTTTCAATGTAGTTGGTGACTTCAATCTAAATCATCAATTTTAAATAAAACTATTTAATATATTCCAGCAGGTAAAATAAATCATGGGGAACATAGTAAGATAGAAACATTATACAGGGAGTGCAGAATTATTAGGCAAATGAGTATTTTGACCACATCATCCTCTTTATGCATGTTGTCTTACTCCAAGCTGTATAGGCTCGAAAGCCTACTACCAATTATAGCATATTAGGTGATGTGCATCTCTGTAATGAGAAGGGGTGTGGTCTAATGACATCAACACCCTATATCAGGTGTGCATAATTATTAGGCAACTTCCTTTCCTTTGGCAAAATGGGTCAAAAGAAGGACTTGACAGGCTCAGAAAAGTAAAAAATAGTGAGATATCTTGTAGAGGGATGCAGCACTCTTAAAATTGCAAAGCTTCTGAAGCGTGATCATCGAACAATCAAGCGTTTCATTCAAAATAGTCAACAGGGTCGCAAGAAGCGTGTGGAAAAACCAAGGCGTAAAATAACTGCCCATGAACTGAGAAAAGTCAAGCGTCCAGCTGCCAAGATGCCACTTGCCACCAGTTTGGCCATATTTCAGAGCTGCAACATCACTGGAGTGCCCAAAAGCACAAGGTGTGCAATACTCAGAGACATGGCCAAGGTAAGAAAGGCTGAAAGACGACCACCACTGAACAAGACACACAAGCTGAAACGTCAAGACTGGGCCAAGAAATATCTCAAGACTGATTTTTCTAAGGTTTTATGGACTGATGAAATGAGAGTGAGTCTTGATGGGCCAGATGGATGGGCCTGTGGCTGGATTGGTAAAGGGCAGAGAGCTCCAGTCCGACTCAGACGCCAGCAAGGTGGAGGTGGAGTACTGGTTTGGGCTGGTATCATCAAAGATGAGCTTGTGGGGCCTTTTCGGATTGAGGATGGAGTCAAGCTCAACTCCCAGTCCTACTGCCAGTTTCTGGAAGACACCTTCTTCAAGCAGTGGTACAGGAAGAAGTCTGCATCCTTCAAGAAAAACATGATTTTCATGCAGGACAATGCTCCATCACACGCGTCCAAGTACTCCACAGCGTGGCTGGCAAGAAAGGGTATAAAAGAAGAAAATCTAATGACATGGCCTCCTTGTTCATCTGATCTGAACCCCATTGAGAACCTGTGGTCCATCATCAAATGTGAGATTTACAAGGAGGGAAAACAGTACACCTCTCTGAACAGTGTCTGGGAGGCTGTGGTTGCTGCTGCACGCAATGTTGATGGTGAACAGATCAAAACACTGACAGAATCCATGGATGGCAGGCTTTTGAGTGTCCTTGCAAAGAAAGGTGGCTATATTGGTCACTGATTTGTTTTTGTTTTGTTTTTGAATGTCAGAAATGTATATTTGTGAATGTTGAGATGTTATATTGGTTTCACTGGTAAAAATAAATAATTGAAATGGGTATATATTTGTTTTTTGTTAAGTTGCCTAATAATTATGCACAGTAATAGTCACCTGCACACACAGATATCCCCCTAAAATAGCTATAACTAAAAACAAACTAAAAACTACTTCCAAAACTATTCAGCTTTGATATTAATGAGTTTTTTGGGTTCATTGAGAACATGGTTGTTGTTCAATAATAAAATTAATCCTCAAAAATACAACTTGCCTAATAATTCTGCACTCCCTGTAGTACAATGTCCCTTTAAGGAGTGTTTGCTTACCCCTGTTGTATTATCAAACACCATATACTTATCCTCAATAGCATTTATAAGCTTGTGTCCTATTTTCATGCACTGTTAATGAAGCACTTAAATCTTTCTCCTATCTTGACTGTCGGTCTCTTTGTACCAGTTAGAATGTAAGCCTTATGGGGCAGGGATATCTAGCTTACTGTTGCACTTTCATGGGCTGCACTTATTCAGTAAATAGTTTGTTCTTTTCTTGTATTTGTTTGTACACTGTGTTTTTAAGTTGTAAACAACATAAACCTATAACCTAGTTCGGCAAAATTAAAATTTCCCATGAACACACAATAGAATTAGAGAATTATTTACATCTTAATGAATCAGCCACTAGACGGAGCACTGAACACATATAATCACTTGTAACTATGAGTTGACTGATCCTTGTCTGAGAAGTGACCTAAGCTACTTAATAATTTATTTAATTTAAATAAAAAAAAAAAACAGCAGATGATGTAAAGGTGACTGAGCTGAAAGAGCGCTCCTGACACTTTATTTAGACTAAAAATAAATATCCAGAATTCTTAAAGAGAAGGTAAAACCCTTGAGATTTGTAAATAAAACGTTTATTATGCATAGTGAAACCACTTTGCAATACGGTTTAATTGTTTATTTTGTCCCCTTTTCAAGTATTTTGCTCTGAAAATTTAGTAATTTATAATTCTCAGAACTGGAAATGAACCCTTTTGACTCTTCAATGCTGCTGCGTATCTTTCCTTAAATGGACACTGAACCCAAATTTTTTCTTTTGTGATTTAGATAGAGCATGCAATTCTAAGCAACTTTCTAATTTACTCCTATTATCAAATGTTCCTTATTCTCTTGGTATTTTTATTTGAAAAGCAAGAATGTAAGTTTAGATGCCGGCGCATTTTTGATGAACAACCTGGGTTGTTCTTGCTGATTGGTGGATAAATTCATCCATCAATAAACAAGTGCTGTCCAGGGTTCTGGACTTTCTTTTTCAAATAAAGATAGCAAGAGAACGAAGAAAAATTGATAAAAGGAGTAAATTAGAAAGTTGCTTAAAATTGCTTGCTCTATCTGAATCACAAAAGAAAAAAATTGGGTTCAGTGTCCCTTTAATTGGGTTTTGGCTTCATGAGATAACAACAGTAAAACAATAACTTTATAACAGTTGTAATTCTTGTTGTCTTGTTGATGTGCCATTCGATTGCAACACAACATAAATGTCTTGTAATAACAAGCGGCTAGATTATGAGTTTTGCGTTATGAGGGAAAAAGCCTCATA